>NC_133619.1:120427756-120731006 GCF_048593235.1 Sminthopsis crassicaudata | reverse complement strand
GTGCTGAGAGAAAGCAAAAGGAAGAGATAAAATGGGGTAAATTATCACATATAAAAGAGGTAATAAAAACTTTTACAGAAGAAAGAAGAGAGGGAAAATAGCAGGGAATTAGTGTATTTTACTCTTATCAGAATTGGCCAAAGAAGGAATAATATACACCCTTGTTGGGTAAAAAAAAAATATCTATTTTACCCTATAGGATAGTGGGAGGGAAAGGGGATAAGACAGATTGGTGATGATGATAGAAGAGAGGGGAGATAAGAGGAGGGGATAATCAGAAGCAAAATGTTTTTTTTTTTTTTTTTTTTTTTTTTTTTTAAATTTTATTTTATTTTTTTTTTATTATATATATATATATATATATATATATATATATTATAATATTATCCCTTGTATTCACTTTTCCAATTTACCCCCCCTCCCTCTATTCCCTCCCCCCGACGACAGGCAATACCATACATTTTACATGTGTTACAATATAGTCTAGGTACAATACATGTGTGCGAATATCATTTTCTTGTTGCACAATAAACATTAGAATCCGAAGGTACATGCAACCTGGGCAGACAGATATTAGTGCTAACAATTTTCATTCCCCTCCCAGTGTTTCTTCTCTGGGTGCAGCTACCTCTGTCCATCATTGATCAACTGGAAGTGAGTTGGATCTTCTTTATGTTGAAGATTTCCACCTCCATCAGAATACATCCTCATACAGTATTGTTGTTGAAGTGTACAGTGATCTTCTGGTTCTGCTCATTTCACTCAGCATCAGTTGATTTAAGTCTCTCCAGGCCTCTCTATATTCCTCCTGCTGGTCATTTCTTACCGAGCAATAATATTCCATAACCTTCATATACCACAATTTACCCAACCATTCTCCAACTGATGGACATCCATTCATCCTCCAGTTTCTAGCTACAACAAAAAGAGCTGCCACAAACATTTTGGCACATATATGTCTCTTTCCGCTCTTTAGTATTTCTTTGGGATATAATCCCAGTAGTAGCGCTGCTGGGTCAAAGGGTATGCACAGTTTGATAACTTTTTGGGCATAATTCCAGATTGCTCTCCAGAATGGCTGGATTCTTTCACAACTCCACCAGCAATGTATTAGTGTCCCAGTTTCCCCACATCCCCTCCAACATTTGTCATTATTTGTTCCTGTCATCTTAGCCAATCTGACAGGTGTGTAGTGGTATCTCAGAGTGGTCTTAATTTGCATTTCTCTGATCAGTAGTGATTTGGAACACTCTTTCATGTGAGTGGATATAGTTTCAATTTCTTCCTCTGAGAATTGTCTGTTCATATCCTTTGACCATTTATCAATTGGAGAATGGTTCGGTTTCTTATAAATTTGGGTCAGTTCTCTATATATTTTGGAAATGAGACCTTTGTCAGAACCTTTGTTTTTAAAAATATTTTCCCAATTTGTTACTTCCCTTCTAATCTTGTTTGCATTAGTATTATTTGTACAGAAACTTTTTAGTTTGATGTAATCAAAATCTTCTATTTTGTGATCAATAATGATCTCTAGTTCTCCTCTGGTCATAAATTCCTTCCTCCTCCACAAGTCTGAGAGGTAGATTATCCTCTGTTCCTCTAATCTATTTATTATCTCCCTCTTTATGCCTAAATCATGGACCCATTTTGATCTTATCTTGGTATATGGTGTTAAGTGTGGATCCATATCTAATTTCTGCCAGACTAATTTCCAGTTTTCCCAACAGTTTTTTCCGAATAATGAATTTTTATCCCTAATGTTGGAATCTTTGGGTTTGTCAAAGATTAGATTGCTATAGATGTATCCTTTTTTGTCCTTTGTATCTAATCTGTTCCACTTATCTACCGGTCTATTTCGTAGCCAATACCAAATGGTTTTGGTGACTGCTGCTATATAATATAGCTTTAGATCAGGTACACTTAGACCACCTTCCTCTGAGTTTTTTTTCATTAGTTCCCTTGCAATTCTTGACCTTTTATTCTTCCATATGAATTTTGTTGTTATTTTTTCTAGGTCATTAAAATAGTTTCTTGAGAGTCTGATTGGTATAGCACTAAATAAATAGATTAGTTTGGGGAGTATTGTCATCTTTATTATATTCGCTCGGCCTATCCAAGAGCACTGAATGTCTTTCCAATTATTTAAATCTGATTTTATTTTTGTGGCAAGTGTTTTGTAATTTTTCTCATATAATTCCTGACTTTTCTTTGGTAGATGGATTCCCAAATATTTTATACTCTCAACATTTGTTTGGAATGGAATTTCTCTTTGTATCTCTTGCTGTTGCATTTTGTTAGTGATATATAAAAATGCCGAGGATTTATGTGGATTTATTTTGTATCCTGCCACTTTGCTGAAATTTTGAATTATTTCTAGTAGCTTTTTAGCAGAGTCTTTGGGGTTCTCTAAGTATACCATCATGTCATCTGCAAAAAGTGATAGTTTGATTTCCTCATTTCCTACTCTAATTCCTTGAATCTCTTTCTCGGCTCTTATTGCCGAGGCTAGCGTTTCTAGTACTATATTGAATAGTAATGGTGATAGTGGGCAACCTTGTTTCACTCCTGATCTTACTGGGAAAGGTTGCAGTTTATTTCTATTGCATATTATGCTTACTGACGGTCTTAAATATATACTCCTGATTATTCTAAGGAATAATCCATTTATTCCTATACTCTCAAGAGTTTTTAGTAGGAATGGATGTTGGATTTTGTCAAATGCTTTTTCTGCATCTATTGAGATGATCATATGGTTCTTATTAATTTGATTATTAATATGATCAATTATATTAATAGTTTTCCTAATATTAAACCAGCCCTGCATTCCTGGAATAAATCCTACTTGATCATAGTGTATTATCTTGGAGATGATTTTCTGAAGTCTTTTTGCTAATATCTTATTTAAGATTTTAGCATCAATATTCATTAAGGAGATTGGTCTATAATTTTCTTTCTCAGTTTTCGATCTACCAGGTTTAGGTATCAGTACCATGTCTGTGTCATAAAAGGAGTTTGGTAGGACTCCTTCATCCCCTATTTTTTCAAATAATTTATATAACATTGGGGCTAATTGTTCTTTAAATGTTTGGTAGAATTCACATGTGAATCCATCTGGCCCTGGGGATTTTTTCCTGGGGAGTTGATTAATAGCTGAAGCAAAATGTTTTTGAGGAGAAACAAAGTGAAAGAGGAGAGAGAATAAACAAGGTGAAAATATAGTCAGCAAGAGTAGTTGTGGAAAAAAAATGATAAGATCCTCATTTCTCAAATACATAGAGAACTAAGCCAAACTGATAATAATACAATCCATTTACCAACTGATAAATTATCAAAAGATAAAAACAGTTTTCAGATGAAGTAATCATAGCTATCTATAGTCATATGAAAAACATTAACTTATTATTGATTGGGCAAATGCAAATTAAAGAAATTCTGAAGTACTATTCCACATTTATTAGATTGTCTAATAGGACAGAAAGGAAAATATTAGGTGAAATATGAGCAGGATGTGACATTAATGCATCATTGATGGAATTGAAGAACAATTTAGAACCATGCCTAAAGGGCTATACAACTATGCATCCCACTGACCTAGCAATACAAATACTGGATCTGTATCCCAAAGGAGATAAAAAAAAAGAAAGAAAGAAATACCTATATGTCCAAAAATATTAATAGCAGCTCTTTTCTGGGGGCAAAGAATTAGAAATTGAGGAGATGCCCATCAACTGGGAAATGGCTGAATAAATTATGATATGTAAGTATGATAGAATACTATTGTGCTGTAAGAAATGATGGGTAGGATGCTCTCAGAAAAAAAAAAAAAACTTGAAAGACTTGTATAAGCTGATGCAAAGTGAAATGTACTGTGTACAAAGTAACAATAATACTGTAATATTGTTAGCTGTAAATTACATAAATATTCCCAGTAATACAGTGATCTAAGACCACTTTGAAGGACTTATGTTAAAAAATATTATCCGTATCCAGAGAAAGAACTGATGAGATACCATGCTTGTATTTCTGTTTTCCTAAAAGCATCCTGCACATTATTTCTTACAGAACTTTTGAATTAGGTCTAATGTTTTTCCTCTTCTTTTTTCTCATCTACTAACAAATCTTTATAGATTACTGAGGCATTGAAGAGGTAACAGTGAGATGGAATCTTTGGAGAAACTGACCCAACTAGAAAACTCAAATCTGGTAAAAAAAAAAAAAAAGTTAAAAAATTTTAATTTAGGTGAATTCATTGATTCTGACTCAATATATTTTAGTGAGACAGGTGTGGATAAGAGTGGATTCTCCATTTTGTTTTGATTTCCCTACATGGGAGGTTATGACATGGGTATAGATATTTGACTAAGACTGAGTGATCAGTGTTGTCCCTCAGCTTCTCATTAGAATAAACCCGCCTCTCATAATAATGCATGTTTACACATTAATTGTTAACCAGTCAAAGTTGATTTCTACCTTCAGGAACATGTATTCTTCCAAGAGCATGTAAGCACTGAGCGAGTTTTATGAAGGTATTTGGCATTTGAGAGGGCCACTGACCTCTTTTATTAATTATCCACTAGCATGATTAATAAAATGATTAATTACTTAGAAACTTTGTCTCAGCTTTTTATATGTCAGTTAATTAAGTTTCCTTCTTTTAAATTTTGATCTTTAATACTTGTATAATGTCAAATGTACTTAATGAGGTCATTGGGATCATTGAATTTTAAATCCCAGCTTTTCAACTACTAGTTGCATGGTTGTGAGCAAATCTTTCACTCTTTTTGGGTCTCCATTTCAAAGTCTGTAAAATGAGGGACCAGAAATATAAATTGCCTTTAAAGACCTTTTTTTCCCCTGCATTTATAAGTCTGTGATCTCTTTTTTTTCATTTGCCAAAGCAATTGGAGTTAAGTGTTAGGGTTACACAGCTGATAAGTGTTAAGTGTCTGACTCTGGATTTGAATTCAGGTCCTCTGGACCTCAGGACCAGTATTCTATCTACTGCACCATCTAGCTGCCCCTCTATGATCTTATTTTAAAGCACTGAAACAAAGTATCTTTAGGAGTACAATGTCGGTAGTCTTAAATGTTAAATCCCATTCTAATAGTGTTGGAAAAATCAAGGAAGGAAAGGAAAGAGAAAAATTTGGTTTGCTAGTTATTCGGTCTTTAGTTATCTGGGAATGAGAAGTTTTAGTAGTATGATGGGGATAAAAAAGCTATTTCATTAGGATTAATAAGACAGTAATGAAAAGTAAAATCAGCAACTATAGAAGATTAAAATTTGGGTAGTGAAGTAGAGAAGAAAGAATAATAACTTGAAGGCATAAATTGGTCAAAGAAAGATTTTAAACCAAAATAAAGAGAATCAAGAAAAATTTGTGAGAAATAGGACAAGGGACAAGTGGGCCTCAAGATTATGAAGACCTGAATATATGAAGCTTTATGAAGTTTTTGAAGACCTGAGTTTACATCCTGGCTCCATACTGGCTGTATGATTCTGGACAAGTCTTCTAACCCTTCAGTGCCTCCCAAATATTCAAAGTTGTAAAGTACAAATAAGATACCATTTTTAATTGGGCAGAAGTCTGATGGAAAAGGTAAGAGAGAGAAAGAGAATGGAGAAATGAGAAGGAAGAGATAAAGAAGATGGGAGAAAGGAGAGAGGGGGACTAAAGAGGGAGAAAGAAAGAAGGAGAAGGGATTGAGAGGAGGGAAAGAAGACCAGTCAATACAGATCAATAGCATATACTTAAAGAACAGATGTCACAGATATCTTCTTCAGGAAACTTTGCATAATTAATTGAAATTTCAAATCTTTAATTGATCAACATAGTTCTTGTCCTATTTCTTTGATGTATTTAGATGATCGTGAAATTTAATTGTATGAAAGAGTAATTATGGATCCTTTTGATTTCAGATTAAATTATTTTAGGGAAATAGGAATTTGTTGTACAGTTATTTCCATCTAAAGTTTATGTTTTGTTTTCTCACTTATCTTTCTTGATTCATGTAGGAATTTTCAATTTAATTAAATTCCAATATTTATTCAACTTCCATTACATGCAAAGCATTGGACTTTATTGTTGTTATTGTGTCTGACTTCATTATGCCATTTGTGTGTTTTGTTTTGTTTTTTGTTTGTTTGTTTGTTTTTTTTGTATTTTGGCAGAAATACTGGAGTGGGTGGCTATTTTCCTTTTCAGCTCTTTATATAGATGAAAAAATGGAGGCAAACAGAATTAAATGACTTGCTCAGGATGATAAGATTAGTAAGTATCTAAGGCTATATTTGAACTCAAGAAGATGAATCTTCTTGATTCCAAGTCCAGTGCTCCATCCACTCTACCACTTAGCTGCCTCTCCCTCCCGACTTATTTACTAGTCCTTTTATGGAAATTATGTCCTATACAAAACAAAATAAAAATTTCCTCAAAGAACTTACACTGAACAAAGTTACCCATTTCTTCCCCTACATAGATATAAATGAAAACAAAATAAAGATGACCCAAAATGAGTCAGAATTTTAAAAATATCTTTTAATTATTTCTGTTAAATTTCCATTAGGTTATCCAGATTTCTTCTAGGTTTTGGTTACTTGCTTTAATTATAAGACTCACCTTCATTTTACATGGATAAACTCTGTAAATCATTTCTTCTTTGTCAACAATCGCTTAGTGACTTGAAAATGATTGCCATTCTGTGATACCAAGAGAACAGGCTTCTATTAAGAGATTTGCCTGCTAACTAGCCTTATGACCTTGGGCATGTAACTAACTTCTTTGTCTCACTTTCCTCATTTTTATGTTTCTATTCAGCTTAAACTTTCAAGGATTATAAATGTATTAAAATTCTCTTGTTGTAATTTTCAGTCTTCAAATGTACTTTTATCATACCAAACGTACTGAATGGGGTGATCATACGTGGTTATGTAGTTTCAATGTCAAAATTGTTTTGCAAGGACATAACTCAACAGAGTTTGTAAAACATAATCCTCACAGAAAGTTCAAAGTTAGTCAGTGAATGGCTAATAACACGCAGTAAGGCATATGGTGAATGATTCATAGATATTGTCAGTAAAAGAAAAACAAGATAATATACTTAAATTATATTGCTGCCAATGTATTTATTATCCACCTGTAGTTAGAAAACATTCTGCCTTTTCATTTCTTCCAGAATGGAGGCAATGTGCTTTGTGGCACTGTGGAGGAGAGAGTTCCTGGCTGCTCTCCCAAGGTCTTTCTGCTTGGCTCATGAAGAGAATCAGTTGCCTTGAGCAGCCTCTGCAATGATTTGCAAAGAGGACTTTATAAGTATTTATTGTTACTGAAAGATCAGAAGAACACAGGATTATTGATATTGTTTGTTTAGAAAGTAAAATTACCTGAACTGGTGCATAACTCGTTTATTACAAGATTTTTATTCAAGTTTTCAAATTCAGCTCAATTTTTTTTTGAAGGAGGAGGGCTTGGGGAAGGGAATGTAGAACTGGGTATTTCTCAAGGGGGAAATGTCTACAAAAGCAGATGAGCATCTAGTTTTTTACTTGAATTCTTAAGGAGTTGCTTGGAGATACTGAGAAGTTAAATGAGTCACCCAGAGTCACCTAGTTAGATTTTACTGATTCCAAGACTTTTTCCTCACTTGCTAAGCTCTGTTGTCTCTCATGTATTAAATGATTGCTATTTGTGTTGTTTTCTGGGCTGCAAAGACAAAAAATCAGATACTCTTACTCCTTAGGGATCTTATATAAATCAAACTTTCATATGGAAACCACAGCTAAAGTACATAAGAAATATCTCTTCCTGGAAGTTTCTTATAATTAATGAAATACAATTTCTATTTAGCAAGCACAGTCCCTGAACCAAGGTATGCTTATACATATACATACATACATATATATATATATGTATATATATATATATATATATATACATATATATATATATATATATATATATAAATACATAACATACATACATATATCACAGTATCAAGTTTAACTAATGATCAATGAATTGAATTACATATTTAATATATACTATGTATTTCTGTTATTTCATTCTTAGGTCAAAAGCTCCTTTAAACTCTTCTTGGACAGAGGTCACGTTTCCATTGTTTAATTTTAATCTTTAGTTTACTAGGTTACAGTTTTTATTTTAAGCATGTAGCATAGATTTTTTACATGCTACAAGAAATAAAAGAAAAACTACTTCTATTTGTACTTTAAGATTTGCAAAGTGAAGGAACTGGAAATTGAGTGGATGCCCATCAGTTGGAGAATGGCTGAATAAGTTACAGTACATGAATGTTACAGGATATTATTGTTTTATAAGAAATGATCAGCAGGATGATTTCAGAAAGTCTTGGACAGACTTACATGAACTGATGCTAAGTAAAATGAATGGAACCAAGGGAACATAGTACATAGCAACAACAAGATTATATTATGATCAATTCTGATGGATATATATATTTTTTAACAATGAGATGATTCAGTCAGTTCCAAAGCTTGTGATAGAGCCATCACCCAGAGAGAGGACTGTGGGGACTGAGTGGATTATAACCTAGTATTTTCATTTTGTTGTTGTTGTTTGCTTGCATTTTGTTTCCTTTCTCTTTTTTTGATCTGATTTTTTTTTTTTTGTGTGTGTGCAGCATGATAATTGTGGCAATATATATAGAAGAATTGCACAGGTTTAGCATATATGGGATTACTTGCCATCTAGGGGAGGGGGTAAGGGAAGGGAAGGATAAAAAATTTTGGAACACAAGATTTTTTGCAAGAGTGTATGTTGAAAACTATCTATGCATATGTATTGAAAATAAAAAGCTTTAAAAAGATTTGCAAAGTGCATTATAGTGCTTTATATCTATTATCTCACTTGAACCTCACAAAATGTTTTTGGAGTACATAATAATCTTTTTTTTTTTTTTTTAACAGATGAAAAAACTGAGGCTGAGTGGTTATGTAATTGGTTCAGAGTCACTGGGTTTGAATTCGGCTCTTCCTGACTTTAAGTCAGCTTATCAGATGACTGTCCATAATTCCATTGATGTAGGTACACTGCCTATTGACTCACTCACATGTTGGAATAGGTGATTCCAGAAGATGCAGTGGTTGAATTAAAGCTTCTCAGCAGCCACTAACTTTTGAGTAATAAGTTTCTTTATCTTTTAGGACAGATTTGCAAATCATAGATAAGCTCCACTTGGTGAGACCTACTGTAGCCTTTGAGAACCTTGTCTCCCCCACACAATAGTGATGTATTGGAGGGAACTTTATTGAATACCTGGTGGTGCTGTCTAATCTAGAGGGAAAGCATGGACTGCAGAATCAGAGGACCTGGTTTCAAATTCTGACTTTGCTACTCACTACTTTTTGACTTTGAACAATAAATCACTTTACCCCATTTAGGGCCTTATTTTCTTTGAAATGAAAGGGTTTGATTCAATCAAGATTTTATGAAGGCTCATCATGTGCTAGGCATTGAGCTAAACACTGAATATACAAAGACAATAGGGAAACAGCCTCTATCCTTGAAGAGTTTATAATCTAATGGAGAGACTTCTATGTACTCTATGACCTAGGGAACGAGGCCCTCTCCAGCTCTCTACCTATGGTGCTATGATAACCTGATTCTGCATGGGAAAGTTGACCTTTATGTTAATGTCTAACAGGCTGGAAATAAATCAAAGCAGCATAACCATTGCTTATTCCATCCATCTACTTCGCAATTTTTTCCCTCTTGTCCAGCCATTTGTAATATTACCTGCCTGATATTTCCCTCTGCTAAATGTTATTTACTTTGTGGTTTTCCTTTCTCCCCTTTCAATTCACCTCCTGCAGGGATGCCAACTGCATAGTCATTATTATCTGCTATGAATTTCTCTCTTCAGGTTTCTGATTTGGGCACTTGGCCATAGACCTGAATGGATATTAAAGATTGTGTCTAAGCTGCTTTTTTTAATAGGAGAGCAAACTGAGACCCTGAATGACAGATGAATAACTTATTGTATGAAATAGAGGGCATCTATAGTTTAACTATTGAGAGAAAAATGAGAGAAAACACATCTCATTGTTCTGAGGTCTATCTACATAATGGCTTAAAATATTTTGAAGGGAAGACTAAAGAGTTAAATCCAAGACTAAAGGGGAAGACTTAGAGTTAAACCAGAGTCAGCAACAAACTGGGTGTTCTAAAGCAGGGGTAGGCCATGCTTAGTTCTTGGGATGCATAACTCTTTAGTGTTTGCTGTGAAATTCATGAAGTAAGGTGCAGATAAAAAAATTCCCCCCCCAAACCTCTATCCTTTCAAAAGTTTAGATATTGCACACAAGGATGAATGAATAGGGAAAGAATGTAGAATAGGTTTCAAGCCTGGAGTCTTTCATTGATGGAGAGAATGATGACTCCATCTGTTTTTGTGAGAAAGAGAATTTGCTAGAGAATTTTAGAAAGGAGACACTTTGCTTCCTGCTTTGACAGGTTATATTTCACTCTTTAGGGGCATGTCAGATTGAAGAGATGTGAGAAAGTGGCAAGGCCTGAGAAACCTTAAGGGTAGTCAGCCTTGAGAATGATACAAACAATGCTGCCCAATAGCAGTAATTCAATACTGATTGTGTTGGTCAGTAAGCTGCAGAACTCAAAGATGGGAACTCCCCCACTCCTACTACTCTTGGATTGTACCTTTAAACCACAATATTAGCATGTCAACCTCATCTTTGTTTCTCTTTTCCATAAAGCTATCTTCTTGATTTTGACTATTTGCTAGATTCCCTTGGAACTTTAGCCCACTGTCAAGCAGTGTAATAAATCTTTGCCCCTTAACTTGGAGAGTAAGTGCGCTAATTCTTTCACCAAACCCATGGCGCTGACTAGGGGGAACCCTAATTTTGTTGGGGTGTCTTTCTTCTCAAACATATGGATATGTTCACATAAGTTCTCAAAATATAGCTCTCAGGGAGGTATATGTAAATAATTTCTGAAATCTTACCACCTCCTTCTAAAGGAAACTTTCCTACCTAGAAGAAAGCAGAAGGGGCTACAAGTCTGTCATATACTCTTTTTCTGGGTGTTCATGGATTAGAATTATATTTATTTACCTCCCTCATCTAGCATGTTGATGGCCTACAGCAATAATAATTTATTTTATTTACTTACTCACTTTTCATTTCTTTCTTTATTCATTCATTAATCTATCTATCTATCTATCTATCTATCTATCTATCTATCTATCTATCTAGGTTCAAACCTTTCCTAGAAACCACCTCTCACTAGAGAAAAGTGGACCAAGCTCATATCTGTAGGGTTAAATCTTTGCCACCAATGGCTCATTATGCAAAAGAACATCAGTGAATAGCAAGTGAATTTACTGATTGAAGTAGGTTACCAACAGAAATCAGAGAAGTAATGCCATTTAGAATGAAATCAGAAAATCCATAGAGTGAATGAATTCTCTTACTAGGAATGAGGTAGTTCATCTAAGAGTCCATGTCTCACCCAAGGGAAACTTCCCTAAGATCTCTAAGCTAGAGACAAACTGGAAATCAGAAGTAAGTTGAGCTTGCTTTCCCTTCTGATGAGGTGTGAGAATGTAGCAAGGCCTAAGAAACCCTAAGGTTAGCTGGTCTTGGTAGTGCCATAAACAATGCTAGCCAATCTGTTAGTCAGTGAGCTGCAGAACTTAATGATGGGAACTATTCCACCCCTATCACTCAACTGTACCTCTAATATTATATTATAATGTAATATAATATAATGCTAAGTCATTATATTAGCATATCAGCCTATCATTGTTTCTTTTTCCTATAAAATTATTTCCTTGATTCTGACTCTGCTAAAATTTCCCTGGAAATTAACCTGTTGTCAAGCATGGTAATAAATCTTTGCCCTTAATCTGAAGCCTTAACCTTAACTAATTTAGTATGAATTCTTTTTGCCAAATCCATGACAATGACCAGGGGGATCCTAATCTTGTTGGGGTGTTTTCCACCTCAACATTTTCATATGCCTTATAAAGATTATTTTCTCTCTTCATAGATCACTCCCATAAAAAGAACTTCTTGTATATTCTCTCAAAACAAGATTAAAGAAGACTTTTTTTTCCTCCAAAGCTCTCACATTAACTCTATCCCTAAACACACACACACACACACACACACACACACACACACACCCCTCACTCTCTATACTAATGTTGAGAGTCATACATGAATGTTCCAGGCTTGAAACCTAGGTTATACAGAGACAACAATTACTTATATTTTAATAGTGCTGTACCATGAACTACTAGGAAATGTGACATAATGGGAAAGGGCTACTTTGGCAGCTAGATGATTTGGGGCTGGTCTGCATCTGTCATGTTCACCCAGGTCCTTTGGGGAAATCTTTGATTCTTTTTTTCTTCATCTTAAAAAAATGAAAACCCTGGGATCCTGCATGACACTTCTCTGGGCTTCACTTTTTGATCTATAAAATGATCTATACTATAAATATAGATATAAAAATGATCTATAAAAACCACCCTAAAATGAGGGGTTTGAACAAAATGACTTATTTTGGTCCTTCCTAGGTCTAAATCTATATCCTATGATCTCTTCTAGCTATCAATGATTCTGTGAACAAAATGCAGTGCAATGATCTCTGACTCACAACTCCTAGAGAGTAGAGTTCTGATTTTTGAATCAGAAACTTTAGGGAAAATTTTGGCTTTCACTATTTCTGTGACCTTGCATAAGTCACTTGGTGCTAAGCACAGTGCCTGGCACATAATAGTTACTTAAAATGTTTATTGACAGATCAAAGACATAACTGGGTCTCTGTAAAAAAAAGAGGGTTGGAATAAGTGAATTATAAAGTTCTTAATATCTCTAAATTCATAAGACTAGTGATCATATGACCATTCATATTATTTGTCCGAAGTCACTCAGCTACTAAATATATGCAAAGCACTATACAAATTTCAATGAATATTGATGCTAATAATAATAAGACTAATAACTGTTAAAATTTTTAAAATTCCCAAATATATAAATAATTCTTTCTATCAAAACCATGTTTAGATTGTGTTGGGACTTACATGAGTCACAGGAGTGGCTGTGCTGAGAAGTCAGTGTTGCCAAGTGTAAACATTTGTCTGTGCCATTTTTACTAAAATTGCTAAATTTTTGCCCATACCCTCAGTCAAAATTGACCATTTCAAGGAATTATTTCAGGAAGGAATCACAGAATTATAGAATTTCCAGGATCCTCAATGATTGACCCATGTCCAAAAGGAATTCTAGTTTCACATATGTGAGAAGTGGTTATCTAGATTTTTCTTGGAGATCTTGTATGATTCATCCAATTCCATTCAGATAAGAATCTTGTTACAGAATATGTGGTCCTGTGGGCTGCCTGATCTTCCTCTTATACAGTCAGCAAGCAGCTGATAGAAAAAGGATCTATAAATTTCTGCTTTCCCTATAGCTAGAGAACCTGAAAATACACAAAGGGAAATTCCATTTTTAGGTACATTCATACATACATATACATATATGTATATATATATATATATATATATATATATATTTATATGTGTGTATGTGTATTTATACATATGTGTATCTATATCTCCATATGTAAGACTGGATCTTTTTTTTTCCCAGGCTGGAAGTGAGGGGGTTCCTTAGCCACTTAATCCATGTGATCTGCCATCTTCAGTCTCTTCAGTAGCTAAGCTTATAGGTGTGTCAGCTATACCCTGACAATTCTGCTCCACTAGTAGTACCAAACAACCTTCTACATAAATATGGTTGGGATGGATGTTTATGTGATATGATTCGAGGGGGAATTGGCAATACTATTGCCTAAGAGTAATTTGTCTATCAACCCATTGCTGAATTTTGACAATCTGTCATTGGAGATCTATTCCTTGGATTGAACATTTTTTCTTGTCAAAATATACATCCTCCTGGTGAGGAGACTGGATGTGTATTAATCTATTATCTATCACTGATAGTCTGATGTGACTTATTTTATGCTTTCTAACCTGATATGCAGCCCAGAATAGCTAATCCTTCTATAAAATAATCATCAATTAGGTTTTTATAGCTGTGAGTTATTAGCACAGATCCTATACCCTGTACATCAGGGGAGCAGACTTGGGTAGGACTCTACAGAAAAGGATGGGGTGATGAGTAATCAAAGGGGATTATAAGGGCACTGTGGCTGGAAGGGACAGGATGAATAGGGGGTATCAAGAGTGGGAAGGATGCTTAATGGCATAGTAGTAGATAGAGTACTAGGATTGGAGTCAGGAAGACCTGAGTTTTGTCTCAGATACTCACTAGCTATGTAACCCTGAATAAGCCACTTAAAATTATCTTCCTCAGTTTCTTCAACTGTAAATTTTATCATAGCACTTATCTCCCAAGGTGGTTGTGAGGATCAAATGAAATAATGTTCGTAAAAGCATTTAGCACAGGTCCTGGAACATAGTAGGCACTTAACCTGTGCTCATTCCTTTTGCCCTTTCTCTTTAAAGGAAAGCTGTGAGGATGGTTGTCTGAGCAAATTTGAAAGTAGTAGAGATATCTTTCAGCTAGGGAGAAGAAATGGCATCTGACTTGATCTTCAAAGAAAAGAGGAGATTTAATAAGTAAAAATTAATGACAGTTGAATAAAGACATGGAATGTGGAAGTAATATGGGAGTTGGGGTAGTGAGTAATACTTTTTGGCGAAAATATAGAATTCCTGAAAGGAAATATACAGTATGAGAGATGGCTGACAAGGTAAATTGGATTGAGGTTATAGAGTGCCTTGAATACTAAGATAAGAAATTTATACTTTATTAAATAGGCAATGGGGAACCATCGAAGCTTTCAGACATAAATGATATAATCAGAATGGTACATTAGAGAGATTATTCAGGCACCAGTATAAAGTATGAATTGGAGAAGAGAGAGACTGGATAGAAGGAGCTCAGCTAGGAAATATTTAAAATCTTCCCTAATGTATTTCCCATCTACCTTTCCAGTCTATTTCTTGCAGGGGTGTGAGCACTTGCATAGATCCCATGTTCCTATAATAATTGCAGATGAGTAGATTATACAATGAGAGTAAATTCTCTTTGGATTCTATCTCTTGTGATCTCTACATGTTTGAAGCATGGAGATATTATCTAGTATATGCTCCATTAGAATTTCATTTATCTATTTATTAATTTATTTATGTTTTTAAAAGTTTTTTTTAAATTTTTCTGTTTTTACATGTTTTTGCATTTCTTTATGAATCATATTAGAGAGAAAAATCAGAACAAAAGGGAGAAATCATTACAGAAGGAAAAAAGAGAAAAAGGTGAACATCACTTTCATATACCATAACTTCTTTAGCTATACCCCATAAATTGGGCAGAAATTAGGCATTGGCCCATACCTAATACCATATATCAAGATTAGGGCAAAATGGGTTCATGATTTATACATAAAGACTGACATTATAAGCAAATTAGAAGAACAAAGGATAGTTTACGTCTCAGATCTGTGGAGAAGGAAGGAAGTTGTGCCCAAAGAAGAATTGGAGTTCATCATTGAAAACAAATTAGATAATTTTGACTATATTAAGTTAAAAAGTTCTTGTACAAACAAAACTAATGCAGACAAGATTAGAAGGGAAGCTGCAAAGTGTAAAAGCATTTTGACATTCAAGGGTTCTGATAAAAAAAAATCTCATTTCTTTTTTCTTCTTTTTTTTTTTTCTGAGGCAATTGGGGTTAAGTGACTTGGGGGTCATACAGCTAGGAATTATTAAGTGTTTAAGATCAGATTTGAACTCAAGTCCTCCTGACTTCAGGGCTGGTGCTCTAAACACTGCACCACCTAGCGGTCCCAAAGGTCTCATTTCTAAAATGTAGAGAGAGTTGACTCAAATTTAGCAGAATTCAATCCATTCTCCAATTGATAAATGGTCAAAGGATATGAACAATTTTCAGATGAAGAAATTGAAACCATTTCTAGTCATATGAAAAGGTGCTCTAAATCAGTATTGATTTATTTATTGACAAACAATTTATAAGATAATTTATAAGACAATTTATAAGACAACTCTGAGGTACCACTACACACCTCTCAGATTGGCTAAAATGACAGGGAAAGATAATGATGAATGTTGGAGGGGATGTGGGAAAACTGGGACACTGATACATTGTTGATGGAGTTGTGAACTGATTTAACCATTCTGGAGAGCAATTTGGAACTATGCCTAAAGGGCTATCAAACGGTGCATACCCTTTTGCCCAGCAATGTTGCTACAGGGCTTAAAGGAGAGAAAGGAATCCACATGTCAAAAATATTTGTGGCAACCCTTTTTATAGTGACAGGAAACTGGAAATTGAGTGGATGGCCATCAGTTGGAGAATGGCTGAATAAATTATGGACATGAATGTTATGGAATATTTTTGTTGCATAAGAAATGATCAGCAGGATGATTTCAGAGAGGCCTGGAAAGATTTACATGAACTGATGCTGAATGAAATGAGCAGAACCAGGAGATCAGTGTACATGTCAACAAGATTATATGATGGTCAATTCTTATGGACGTGGCTCTTTTCAACAATGAGAAGATTCAGGACAGTTCCAATGATTTTGTGAAGAAGAGAGCCATCCATATGCAGAGAGAGGACTGTGGGAACTGATTGTAGATCACAACATAGCATTTTTACTCTTTTTATGGTTGTTTGATTGCATTTTATATTCTTTCTCATTTTTTCCTTTTGGATCTGATTTTTCTTGTGCAGCACATATATTTTTACTACGTAGATTACTTGGCATCTAAAGGAGGGGGTGCGGAGAAGGTAGGGAAAAATTAGAATACAAGGTTTTAGAAGGGTCAATGTCAAAAAATTATCCATGCATATATTTTGAAGATAAAAGGCTTTAGTAAGTTGCATTTTCTAATCTAGTTATTTGGGACGTTTTTTCCCATGATTGTGGATGACTTTAATTTCATCATCTGAAAATTGTCTTTCCTTTGACTATCCTTTAACTATCAGTTGGGGAATGACTTGTATTCTTATAAATTTGAAGCAGTTTTTATTTTTAGAAATGAGGCCTTTATCAGAAACACTGGCTGTAAAATTTTTTCCCAGCTTTGTATTTTCCTTTTAATTTTGTGTTGTTTGTACAAACCTTTTTTAATTTAAAGCAATGAAAGTTGTTTTGCATTTCATAATGTTCTCTACTTCTTCTTTGGTCATAAAGTCCTTCCTTCATCCAAAGTGATATCTATCTATCTATCTATCTATCTATCTATCTATCTATCTATCTATCTATCTATCTATCTAAGCTATTCCTTGCTCTCCTAATTTGCTTATGGTATCACTCTTTACACCCAAGTCATATACATATTTTGATCTTATATTGGTATAGGTTGTGAGATGTAGATCTGTGCTGAATTTTTGATATGTTATTTTCTAGTTTTCCCAGCAATTTCTTTGAAATAGTGAGTTCTTTTCGTAGAACTGGAGTTTTGGGGTTTATCAAATACTAGATTACTATAGTCATTGATTATTGTGTCATGTGTATCTATGTAACCCATTACTCTATTAACCAGTACTTAATGGTTTTGATAACTGCTGCTTTATAATAGAGTTTTAGGTTTTACTGCTAGGCCACCATCCTTTGTATTGTTTTTTCATTAATTCCTTTGATATTCTTGACCTTTTGTTTTTCCAAATGAATTTTGTGATTGCAAAGTTTATTTATTGTTTTGTACACAACACTGCAAAATTTTACAATGTGCTGTATTTCTTTTAAATTATGGTCTACATATATCTTTCAAAATTGCCCAGTTTGTTTGTGGCTCCTTATGGAGTTCTTTTATTCTCTTTTGTGCATAAAAAGTGTTTCAATGATTTTTTGGGAATACTACTCATTTTTAACCCCACATTCCTCCCAAAATGGGAGGGAAGACAAAAAATTACATTTTCCTACCTTTTAACAAACATAGCATTTGCCTTTTAAAAAAAGGCTATAAGAATTTCTTGAAAGAGGAAGATTCAAGGTATGAAAGTGTGTAAAATATGGTAGTTGTACACAGATGATGCTGGGGCTAACACAGATTGCAGAAGCAGCTACAAGAGTGAAGAGGTTAGGACACTTGTAAATTGTAGCCCCTAAAAAAGTCACTAATTCTCTCTACAATCTTCTCTACTCCAAACCAACCACAATGTTACTCTCTGGCTTCCTTCATATTATGGAATATGGCTTTTGCCCTCCAACTCCCACCCAGCATTCCAATCCTAGCTTCCATTGTGGTTGAGATTGGTGAATGTTCTCATTCAATTTGATTCAGTAAATGCTTATTAAGTATCTAATATGTGTCAAATACTATACTTGGTGTTGGGAATAAAAATAAGAATAGCCCTCAAGGAGCTTACAATATATTGAGGGAAGAAAACAATAAAAGAAAGCTGGAAAGGGGATTAGTTGAATTCTACTCAGGTAAAGCTGCAAAAAGTGGAGGGTTACTGGAAAGTCCAGATCTACCCTCCGTAAAGGAAAGCCTTTAGTTTAGATTTTTTTTAGTTTTAGTTTAGTTTAGATTCTTTTTAGTTTTAGCTTAGGATTTAACTCTACTTTCCATCTTTCCAATTGGAGGGCAGAGGAGGTTGAGGGGATTGGGAAGGTAGTAAGGATTCAAAGATAAATTAAACAGCATGATTATGAAATTTCAGTCGATCAGCTTGATTTGGTAAGTACATCAAATCAAAAGCATTTTAGAAGGAAAGAGGAGAGTTAACTGGAAAGACCCTAATTCTCCATAATTATCTGGTTTGCTACCGTGTTGCTAATCTCATATTGCTCTCACATTCTGCTGTTATATTCCTATAGTACCCTACTCCTTCCTCCATCTTGCCCCTCTTATCCACTAGAAACAATAATCAAATCAACATTATTATTTCTGAGAAGACCTTATCAGGCAATTATCCTACAATTCTACTTGCCATCGTTGTGACATCCCTGACCCAAATTCTTCTCCCTGGTCACCACTCCTCAGTGTTTTCCTCTAATAGAATGTAAGCTTCTTGGGGCAGATACTTTTGTATTTTTGGAAGATCTTTGGGAATAGAGATTATGATTTCATAATTGGTATTTGTAGCTCCAGTCTTGGTACATTATAGGTCTTTAATAAATGCTTGTTGATTGACTTGTACTTGTATCCCTGGGCTTAGTTTTCATTCTACAATGCTCTCTAGTTTGACAACTCTTGTGAAAAACTTTCTTCAGGAAAAAATCTAAACTGGGAAGAACCTTATACACTTTGGTTCCTTGCAAACTTGCCCAGATGAACGTTTTTATTTCCTGTAGTGTTGAAGAGACAGAAGACACAGAAGGGTGAACATTGAGTGAACTAATCATGGGAGACATATGTTAAACACCTGAATTGAACTGAATGAGACTATAAAAGTTATTTAGCTAAGAAATGATGAAAACCTTCAACAGAATGTTTGTAGAATTGGAAAAGAGAAGACAGACAATAACTTCAGCAAAGGGTAGAATTCACAAGACATGGCAACTGATTGCATGTGGGAATTGAACAAGAAGGAAAAGTAATAGTTAAGTTTGTGATTTCCTACTTGACCGACTGAAAGGCATGATAGTTTAATAGAAAAGTTAGGTGGTTGGATAGGGTCTGTTGTTTTGATAGGAAAATGACATAATTGGTTTTATATACATAGAGTTTGAGGTGATATTTGGATATTCAGGTGAAATGCCACCAATGTCCAACAATATAGGACTAGAGCTGAGATTGAAAATGAGGGTTGGATATTTTTGGAATCAGCTACATAGAAGTAATCATGAAAGTCATGGACATGGATGAGCTTGCCAGGGAAGAGAGACTAGAAGCACCACATTTTAGATGAGGGATATATCGTGGAATCATTAATGGTAAATAATTGATAAACATTAAAAATAACTTTAAATTGAAGAGGGATGAATGGTGGGAGTGGTGGGAGGAGAATAGCAATCCTCCCAAAAATTGAGTTCTATAAGATAGAAAATTTACACATTAGCTATGATTATCCCTTTTTACTTTCTTGAACAAATTCACTATTCAAGGAGGGATTTTTTTTGGTTATGCATATCTAAAGGTTGATGAGCATGATGTATGTAATTTATGCTTTTATTTTTTAAATACAACTGTCTTAATATGATTCCCAAAAACTTTATTAATTGAGACATGTAGAGATGAACTGGGAGAAATGACCTAGAGTGACTATGTGCCTAGATCCAAGGAAGGTTAATTTTGGACCCCAATCTAGAAATCCCTCTGAGTTATAAATGAGCCCCTAACTGAATTCTACCTACTGTTCCACCATGGGAACAGGATTGCCTTTGTGAGGCATTAGTGATATGGAGAGAGCAAGAAAAGAATTTAGATTATTTTTTTTCTCTTTTTTTTTTAAAGTAGCTCACATAGGACAATAAGATCATAGATTTGCAGCTGAATGGAAACTTAACAGTCATTTAGATATGGAAAAACTGATCACCAACAAGATTGTGACTTCCCCAAGATCACAAGATAATTAGTGGCAGTCCCAGAGAAGAACTCATATTTCTCACCTTCCTGTATAGTCTTTCCACTATTCTATAACATTTTTTAAAAAAATCACTTAAACATTAAGTATCCCCTATGAGTAAGTGAAGAGGATTATATATGAAATTTGGGAGTCTTTATTACAACTTATTTTTTTGGCATTTAATTTCATTATCTATCAAACCTGTTCTGCTCAGTTTCCTTCCATTCTTTTTTGTGTATATAAAATATTTCAATTACTCTTTTCTTCCTATTTATTTTTTGACATTTCTATCCCTAACTTTCCTTTCTCTCTTTTTCCCCCCATCAGTGGGGGAAAAAGAATATGCATCAAATATGCATAGTCAAGTGGCATTGGTCCTGTCCAAAAAATCAGGTTTCATTCTGCACCTTGAGTGCATTATTTCTCTATCAGAAGGTGAGGAGCATGTTTTGTAGTCCTTTGGAATTGTATACTCCATACTTTTTCAG
Source organism: Sminthopsis crassicaudata (assembly GCF_048593235.1). NCBI lineage: Eukaryota > Metazoa > Chordata > Mammalia > Dasyuromorphia > Dasyuridae > Sminthopsis > Sminthopsis crassicaudata. The sequence goes on along the minus strand of NC_133619.1, from coordinate 120,709,949 downwards.
TGGCAAAAAGGAAGTGGATTCTAGAGGGTATTCATGAAAAAATTAAAACTTGAATGCCAGGATTTGGGCATAATTCCCATTGCCCCTCAGCTCTACTGGAACCTGTCATATTTGAGAATAAGCTCTAGAAGAAAAGACTTAAGGAGAGAATACTTTGAAGTTCAGAATTAACTGATAAGTTTTTAAAAGTATCTTTTATTTTGACTATATGTATATTTCCTGACTTTGAACCATAGTACTTATTTTTATATCTTAAGTATTAGTGCAGGTACTCTTATTTATGTTGATCACAGACTCTTAGAGTCTTATTGCATTAGTGTGCTAAAACAGTCTATTGCCCAGAGAATACCCATATGGTGATGAACCACTTTACACTTAGCTAGACTGCTCTTTGGATGGCAGTCTCATCTTCTAAGCCTTTCCATCTTGGCAGGACTTTCTGGAATTCATTTTTAACTGGCATAGTTGTCCTAAACCCCTTTAGAATAGACATATAAAAAGTATTTTAGCCAAGGATGACTTGGTATTATAAAACCCTTAAAAACATCTCAAAGAAAGATTGTGTGCTGTATTCAGGGAGTAAAAAAAAAAGGTCCATGTATTTCCCTGCCGGCTAATTTACTAATTTACTGCTAGATACTATTCCAGAATGAAGAGACAGTAGCAACAAAAACTCAAAAGTGGATACCCCTGGACCAAATTTTCTAGATTGCCAGGAGAATGGTGTGTGTCACAAGTTACAGTAGAACTTGAGTACCAGATGAGATGTTAGCATCTTAGATTTAGAATTAGAAGGGAACTTTAGATATCTTCCCATCCAGTCACATTATTTTATAGTTGAGAAAACAAATTTCAGAGGGAGTTGTTTTTGTTGTTTGTCTTTTGTTCTTGAAGAGGGTCATGACATCAGGGAGGTGATGCATGAGAGGCAAGTGAGTTGGATTTAAGTGAGGGAGGGATGTACAAGGTAACTGATCTCACTTTCCCCTTTGTCATCTGAGTCCAAAGGCAAGATGGTCCTGGATGAAATGGGAGACCTTGGCTTTTTTAATCCAAGGTCTTCCATAGGACTCAGTTTGAGGGAGACCATGTCCCTTCGTGATTAAGACTAAGTAGCAATTAAGGCAAAGAATCTCCTCTTTACCTAGTCCAAAAAGTATAAATGAATGAATGAATCCGGGAGGGGAAGACCCTCAGGGTTTCTTGGCAAAATGATTCAATCTGAGTCAATCATGACCCAAATAATGGCCAAATGGAGCTTTGCCTAAAACCATTGGTGGCCAATTAGAATCAGATTAGTTTTGGTTTAAGGCCTGGTCCTTAAGAAAGAAATCTATCCAGTAAATACCAAGATATCTCAGAGGCTTCAGAGGTACACAAAAGGGAAAAAGCTTTTTATTCTTTCTTTTTTAAAATTAATTTTATAATTATAACATTTTTTACAACATTATCCCTTGTACTCCCTTCTGTTCCCAATTTTCCCTTCCACCCCCTCCCCTAGATGGCAGGCATTCCCATACATATTAAATATGTTATAGTATATCCTAGGTACAATATGTATGTGCAGAACCGAATTTTTTTTTGTTGTTGTTGTTGCAAAGGAAGAATTGGATTCAGAAGGTAAAAAATAACCTGGGGAGAAAAACAAAAAAAATGCTAACAGTTTACACTCATTTCCCAGTGTTCCTTTTCTGGATGTAGCTGATTCTGTCCATCATTGATCAATTGGAATTGGATTAGCTCTTCTCTATGTTGAAGATATCCACTTCCATCAGAATACATCCTCATATAGTATCATTGTTGAAGTGTATAATGATCTCCTAGTTCTGTTTGTTTCACACAGCATCAGTTGATGTAAGTCTCTCCAAGCCTCTCTGTATTCCTCCTGCTGGTCATTTCTTACAGAACAATAATATTCCATAACCTTCATATACCACAATTTACCCAACCATTCTCCAATTGATGGACATCCATTCAACTTCCAGTTTCTAGCTACAACAAAAAGAGCTGCCACAAACATTTTGGCACATACAGATCCCTTTCCCTTCTTTAGTATTTCCTTGGGATATAAGCCCAGTAGTAGCACTGCTGGATCAAAGGGTATGCACAGTTTGATAACTTTTTGGGCATAATTCCAGATTGCTCTCCAGAATGGTTGTATTCTTTCACAACTCCACCAAGAATGTATCAGTGTCCCAGTTGGGAAAAATGCTTTTAAGAGCATCTGTCAGTAAGGATATGGTACTGTATGTGGACAGAAGGAAGAAAGGAGGGGAGTAGGAAGGAAGGAAGGAAGGAAGAAAGGGAGGATGGGAGGAAGGAAGGAAGGAGGGAGGGAGGGAGAGAGAGAAAGAAAGAGAGAAAGAGAAGAGGGAGGGAGTCTTCTAACTAACAACTTTGCTTACAGAGGTTGTTGTTTTTCCTTCATCCTCAAAGGGGGATTAAATAGTATTTGGAATTCAAACCTAGGTCTTTTGAATCTAGACATAGAACTTTTCCTCTATTAATCAGCAAGCATTTATTAAGCATATCTATCATGTGCCAAGCAATGCGCTAGTTACTGGGAATGTATCTAGCAAAATAAGAGCAAAATTTCTGTGACTTCAAGACATTTATATTCTATTGGAAAAAAGTGTTAACCTATAAGTTAAACCTAAACATTTACTTTGTAAAAGTAAATATGAGGAAATTTTTGGGGAGAGTGGTATGGAAAAGAACTAGTACCTAGCTAAGTCAGAAAATATCTTTATGTAGACTATAGCACTAAACTGAATTTTGAGGAAACTAGATTCCAGGATGTGGAGTGGAGGAGAGAGAACATTCGGGGAATGGAAGATACAAAGGGAAGACCATAAGGAAATGGATTGTCATGAATGAGAAAGAACAAAAATTAAAGTTTGACTGGACAAAGATAGAAAGAAGTGGTATAATATGTATTATTTTTTTACATAGTCTATTATGCTTAAATCAAAAGATTCTCTTAAGAACTTTTCATTAGCTATCTTAGAATGAGAATCCAACGTGGGTTAATAGAAAATCAAGGTTGTAATCCTTATTTGCAACAAGATTGATCTAACTCTTTATTTTCATTACACATGAAAGTATTTAGCAAAAAATTGAAATTAAGCATCATTCACTGCTAATGGCATCGTCCCTCTTTCTACATGAAATCTGTTTTGGAGAAGAATATTTTAAGTCAGATGCTCAAGTTATTGAAAGAACTGATTTGGAAGTCAATAGTGACAGCAACAAAGTTAAAGAGAGAGGATGCTATAAATATTGATTGGATTTTGAAAGAAGAAAGTTTTGGTAGTAGGGTAATGGCATGAAAATGGTAATGAAAAACAAGGGGGTATGTCCATCTTTTTTCTTGGACCTATTACTTGGGAGAAATGGGAGAAGGAATACTTGTACAAGAAGGAGCAGCCAGGTGGTACAATAGAGCGCTTAGGCTGAAAGTAAGGAACACCTGAGTTCAAATCCATCCTTAGGCACTAATTGTGTACTCTTTGGAAAGTCCCTTGATATCTGTTAGCCTGATTTGTCATATGTAGAATGGGGATAATAGTATCAACCACATTTAGAGTTGCTGTGAAGATCAAATGAGATATTTGTAAAGTACAGTGCCTGGCACATAGCAAGTGTCATATAAATGTTAGATATATGTTAGCTATGAAAATATGGTATTTTCAGGGGAAAACTGACTTTCCTGTTTTTAAGAGAAGAGGTAAAATGCTAATTGGAGAGAAAAAATTGAGAATATAAGGAATACTTCTGAAAATAGAGTGGATATTCCAAAGAACATCATTAATGGCTAATGACTTGTTAAAGATGATGGTGATTATATGCTTCACTTCTGATGAACATATGGTTCATCTCTTGGTTAGAGAATATAGGACAACTGAGGAATCCAGAAGAAATATAAATTATTTCTTTATTTTAGCAAAATAACTAAAGTATCTTTGGGCTGCAAGGGTGGAGGGGTAAAGATGGGGTGGGAACTTTTTAAAAGGCGTAGACTATTTGAGAAGAGTATGATAGAAAAAAAAGATTTTAGGAGAAAGCAGGTTTAGGTGAGTAGATCAAAAATAATATTTGAGGATCAGGAATTCTATGTTGAAAAATAAAAGGAATATATATATATGTATATATATATATATATATATATATATATATATATATATATATATATATATATATATATATATATATATATATATATATATATATATATAGGATGTGAAAATCTAGTTTCAGAGATTCCTTTGTACTACAGGCTATAGTTAAGGTAACTTTTGGTGTAACTTGTCTGTCATTTACTGTGGCATTTTGACACTTGAGCAGAACTGTTGGACAAAAGCAAATTAGATGTCATTAACCTTTCTATTCAAGGATAGTGTACAAGGATCATTGCAAAAATCAATGAATATTTTGTTTCATTTTCACAATAAGACTACATAATACCATATTAAGACAAATAGTGAACTACTTGCACATACATTTTGAGTGTATGTGTATGTGGGACAAAGGGAGAGGGGAAAGAAGAGAGATTTATGAATTAAAAGGTATTCAGAGTTTTAAAAAATACATTATCTCATTTGATTCTTACAAAAAACTAATTGGATAAATACTACAAGTTATTATGCTCATTTTATAGATAAGAGAACCTAGATGAAATTTCATCTTATTAGATTTAGCTCATGGTTGTACTACTTATTAATGCATCAGGTCAGAATCAAATCCAGGTCTCTCTTGATTTCTAACCCAGTTCTCTTTTTTTCTTTATCCCATTTTCCTGCCTAAGTATAGCAAACATCCTGATCCCATCTTCCTTCTCTAAAAATGAGAATGATAATTGATGGCCCCTTTTCCATTTCAGTGGGATTAGCAAATTTATTAGAGTCACAGCATTAGGACAAATAGGGTATTTTTTGAGATTCAATTATTTCTATAAACCACTGTTCTTCTGCCTCAACCAGGAAGAAATATGATACTGGGTTCAGAGGGCAATAACATCAGAATACAAACTTTCCACAGATTCTATTGTCCTGGGAAGTTTTCCGTATGGCCTCAGGCCCAGATCATGTTTTCTTTCTGAGGACCAGATTCTTCTCAGTAATCTGGACAACTGATGAATTCTTTGAGTCTGGCAAATCTTGTTCAGTGTGGCCTACTTTTACCTGCAGTGATGGTTGCCAAAAAATAGATCAGAGAATGCTAAGAATCTCCCTTATTTTTTTTTATAATTACACAGAAAGATAAATTTTTTTTATTCATTTTTCCAAATTATCCCCTCCCTCCCTCCATTCCCTCCCCCGATGGCAGGTAATCCCATACATTTTACATGTGTTACAATATAACCTAGATACAATATATGTGTGTAAATACCATTTTCTTGTTGCACATTAATTATTAGCTTCCGAAGGTATAAGTAACCTGGGTAGATAGACAGTAGTGCTAACAATTTACATTCACTTCCCAGTGTTCCTTCTCTGGGTGTAGTTATTTCTGTCCATCATTGGTCAACTGGAAGTGAGTTGGATCTTCTTTATGTTGAAGATTTCCACTTCCATCAGAATAAATCTTCATACAACATTGAAGTGTACAGCGATCTTCTGGTTCTGTTCATTTCACTCAGCAACAGTTGATTTAAGTCTCTCCAAGCCTCTCTGTATTCCTCCTGCTGGTCATTTCTTACAAAACAATAATATTCCATAACCTTCATATACCATAATTTACCCAACCATTCTCCAATTGATGGACATCCATTCATCTTCCAGTTTCTAGCTACAACAAAAAGAGCTGCCACAAACATTTTGGCACATACATGTCCCTTTCCGCTCTTTAGTATTTCTTTGGGATATAATCCCAATAACAGCAATGCTGGGTCAAAGGGTATGCACAGTTTGATAACTTTTGGGGCATAGTTCCAAATTGCTCTCCAGAATGGCTGGATTCTCAGAAAGATAAATTTTAATGCTCATTTAAATTTTTTTTTTATTTCCAATTTTTATTTTTCCCTTCTTCTGCTCCAACCTCCCTAAGAAAATACACACACACACACATACACACACACACACACACACACACGCACACATATAAAATGAAAATAGTATGTTTCGATCTGTATTCAAACATCATCAATTCTTTCTCTGGGTACAGATAGAATTTTTTTCTCACAAATCCTTTGGAATTGTTTTGGATCATTTTTATTGCTGAGAATAGCTTTCATTCCTGGTTGACCACTGTAAAATATTGCTATTATTATGTACAACATTCTCATGGTTCTGCTCATTTCACTTTGAACTTTCAGTTCATGGAAGTTTTTGCAGGTTTTTCTTAAATCTCCCTGCTCATCATTTTTTTTTAATATAGCACAATAGAACCTCACAGTTTTTAGACTATCTTTAAACTTAGCTATTGATACTCTAAATATAGGATACTTGTATCCTTTGAATGAAAATCCTAATTGGAGAAAATAAATCATAGTAAGCTTGACATTCTTCCTAGAAATAAAACCAGAAAGCAAAAAGAAATCATAAATAAGTAGAAGTCTGACTCTTATTCTTTTTGGAGAGGTAAATAAAGGAAATTGGGATGGTAAGTCTTATTCATTCAAAGGCATCATTTCCTGAAGTACTTAGTCATTTTGTATTGAGGTGTCCATTATAAGTATTTTTTTCAGTTTGTATTGAAAAACAATGGAGGGGGAAATAAAACAGCTTTACAGAAAATTTTGTGAGAGATTAAATTAAACTAGATCACCTAAAGCATATTAGAGATAGAAACAGAAAAAACAACAGTATATCAAGATTTACACAACCAATTGTTTTCTCTATTAATAAGTGAGATTTCAGCTACCAAATTCAGCTTTCTGAAATCATATTCTTCGACTTCTGCATAGAGAAGGACACTTTAAAAAAAGACAGGAAGAATAGCTATTCTTAACTAACTATATCTTGAAGACAATCATGATGGAATTGAAGGATTAAAACTTTCTCTCTCTCTTTTTTTTTTTCCTGAAACAATTGGAGTTAAGTGATTTGCCCAGAGTCACACAACTAGGAAGTGTTAAGTGTCTGAGACTACATTTGAACTCAGATAATCCTGACTTCAGAACTGGTGCTCTATTCACTGTGCCACCTAGCTGCCCCATTAAATCTCAAGATATTTGAAAGAAAGAAGGCTACCATATTCTTGAGAAAACAAAACAAAACAAAACTATACAATTTATCATTTTCAAAAACATGTAGTTGAGCCGAATCCCCATTTTCTTATCCTTATAAATTTTTTATGGGAATGTTCTATTCACATATAAAAGTTATCTTTTATATGTTTGAGAAGAAAACAGTCATATTTTTTGAATAATATTCCCAAAAGAGCATTTATTTATGGTCATCAAAATGATATAAATGTTCAAAGGGTTCAGTATCCTATGATAATTTTTTTAATTTAAAAATTTATTTGGTGCAGCACATTAATGTCTCTTCTCTAACCAAATATCTCTAATAACATTTTATCTAATGAAAACCTTAAAATCATAAGATACAAATTGAAAGATGTAAAAACAGAAAAAAACTTCATTCAATGATTCTCTGATTAGTATATCAAGACCAATCACCACTGTTCCTCAAAACTCAACCCAGGAAGATTTGTATTCATTAAAGGCATTCCCCATCATAATGAAGGATGCAGAATCCAGTCCTAATGGAATAATGATTCTTAAGTAATGGTAGCTTAAGAATGTACATTCTCCAGGTGTACCAAACCTTAGAATACTTTATAGCCTTCTAATTAAGTTCTATAGGCATTCTCAAGAATTTGGCTTAATTATTCACATAGGGAAAAAGGTTGTATTAAGAACACATGATGTCCATATGTAGTGATATGAACAACTTCGATAACTGATTTATTTAGATATTTTAAAAAGAAAATATTCTTTTCTTTTTAATAGTTTATTTTCCCTAGCTACACATAAAAGTTTTTAAACATTTGTTTTTTTAAACTTTGAGTTCTAAATCTCTCCCTTCCTCCCTCTTTTTCTCCTTACAGTCCCCACTGATAAGGAAAACATTTTGATTTAAGTTATACATGTGGAGTCATGTAAAACATTTCCAGATTAGTCATGTTGTGAAAGAAAACAAAGACTGAAAAAACCCTCAAGAAAAAAAGTAAAAAAAAAGTATGCTTCAATCTGTATCCAGACACAGTCAGTTATATAGAACTTATTTATACATCTTTAACAGGGACATTGCATATGGACAGTGAACTGGACCCAGAATTGAGTAGAAGGAAGAAAGATTGGGTTTCTTTGAAATATTGATTTCAATGTCTTCAAATTTCACTATGAAAGAAAAGATCATCTTTTTAACAGTAGTTTTATTTTTCTGTATTTTGTATACAAATGATAGAGTACAAACAGCATCACCTAAAAAGTAATGGAAAAGTGCATACTGGGTAGAAATCTATAACATGTTATAAGTGAAGTACTGCAGAAGAGAATAAGTATATGGGATATCATTAAAGAAATATGTGATCAGGATAAAAAACAAACAATGAGCACCTGATCAAATAGGAAGATGAAGTGATAACTTGTGGATGGCTTGTTCCATCTGTATTATGAAATGTGAAAAAAAATATATATATATATATAAGGAAGGCTCTAAATATATTGGATAGACCCTTCACAGCAAATTTGTGGGAAGGTATGGCTAAGATTTGTACAATATAAGCATGCACATTTATAGTTAGCATAGATACCTATGTCAATGAGACAATATTGGAGTATTTGTCTAATGATGCTGTAGAGCTGGAATTCTTGCATTAGCAGTCTCCAAAGAAATAAAGTTGGACATTGGAAAGGTAAATCACATGAATAGGCTACAACATATTAAAAACATTATTCAGGGAAAGTGTCATAAAGACTATCTTCAGCAACATGTATGATTAGCAAAAAAGGTGAATCAGGATGTAAGCATAATGTGTAATAAATCCAAATATGGCTCATGTGTCGATATCATTGCAATGTCATGAGCTCTAAGCTGATGCTAAGAGAAGATTTTTAGCAATTTAAATGGGACCCTGTGGAGAATTCATGGAAAGACACAGACAAGATTTAAGAGAGTATGAAAGTATGCACAGCAATAAAATACAGATCTCTTAATGCATCAAAAAGTGAGCATCTATGAATCTATTACATAAAAAGCAGAAATCAGTGGGAACTGCTTGAATCTTCTTAATTGATTGCAATAGAGGCATCCTAGAACTGTAGGCATATCCTAGATTTGGAGAAAGAAAGGACCGATGTAGTCTAAACTATTTTACTAAACTCTTTCACACAAACCCCAGATTGTTAAAATCACTGGACATTTGAAAACAGGAGGGAATTTTGAAGAGGTATTTTGACTTTTGGCATTCACAGAACAAATATATTTATAAAACACATTATACAATATGAAATCAGTTACTGAATGATGCTACAATCTGTTTTTGAGAATGCCAGAGATGTTAATAAATTATAGTAAAATCTAGATTTGACATACTTCAAATAACTAGTGTTCATTGATTAAGAAGATTGTTTCTTATTTTCTAAGATAAAAATAATACATGATTAACATGGGTATTTAAAACTTTTACTTCCTTGCCCTTTAATAATTTCCTGGTAAATTGTTAGCCTAGGTTTTACAAGAAGTAACAAATTTTCTCCAGACACTCCCTTCCTTTTAGTCATTTCAAAGAACCATTACTAAATGGTTCCTTTGCAAATGGGAGAGATAAGAAGGCTGTTTAATGTACTGTGTTTGCTTTAGAAAATTTCAGTATTAAAGTGAGTTTTTATTGACTCATTGGTTAAATTAGGGATAAGCTAAATAAAAATGTCAATAGACAGAAACTTAACATTTTGTATCCACATTGGTACTTGGTATTAGATAACATTAATAATAATATTAATTAACAGTATTAATATTATTTGTCAACAATACTGTTAGTTATTCATATTATTTGGTTCAAAGTTACATGGTTTGAGGAACTTAGACAAATGGGAGTCATGTAACATCTATGACAGTAAATAGGAAATTATATCCAAAGGTCTATGTTGAAATCGATGTTGAATATATTAGTGTTTCCATTACAAACCATTTTTGTTTACTGTTTGGTCTTTGTGTAACCAGAATCCTTCTTTCAAAGGGATGTTTATTGAAATGGTTAAGAATCATTGCAAATAGCTATGATTGTTATCACTGGTATATGGTTAATATGCACAGCTAGAATCAGGCTGCTCTCAGTGACTAGCTCTGCTTAGTGAGCAGTAACTGCTCAGTAGAGAAATAGAATGAAACCTTTCTTGTCCTGAATTGATTGTTTTCTACTGCAGTAAGCAAACAAAGAAAATAAAGCCACTTATAGCTCCACATTTATATATATATATATATATATATATATATATAACCCTGTGCAGTGAGACTCCATGGCATCTTGCAAAGTAGACTACTATAGATATGGGTCAGAACACCTGGGTTTGAATCCTGGTTTGCTCCATACTAGCTATGTAACAAAAGGAGGTCACTTCATATCTCTAAGCTCAATTTACTTATTATAAAAATTAAGATAATATTATATGCACTTAGTTTATAGTTCTGTTTTCAAAGAGTACATATATATATATATATACATGTATATATATATATATATATATATATATATATATATATATATATATATATACTTAAGAAGTATTGTAGATACTGGGCATAAAGAAGTTCAAATCGTGTCTCAGAATGTTTGTGAAGTATGTGATTTGCCACTTTCTTCTCTAGCCTATTTTATAGAATGGGAAATTGAGGCAAACAGGGTCAATAATTTGCCCAGAATCACACAACTAGAAAGTGAGGCCAAATTTGAACTCAGGAAGAGAAGTTTTCCTTATTCCAAGCCCAGTGCTCTATTCACTGAGCTACCTAGCTATCCCATTGAACTTAACAGGAACTAAAAAACCCAAAACTTTTTTTTCTAGGAACCTACACTAAACAAAGGCACCTGTATTTTCCCTTAACACAGTTATAAATTTTTTTTAATTTAATTTTTATTTTATTTTATAATTATAACTTTTTTTTTGACAGTACATATGCATGGGTAATTTTTTATAACATTATCCCTTGCACTTACTTCTGTTCAGATTTTTTCCCTTCCTCCCCCAACCCCCTCCCCCAGATGGCAGGCAGTCTTATACATGTTAAATATATTACAATATATTCTAGATACAATATATGTGTGTAGAACCAAATTTCTTGTTGCACAGGAAGAATTGGATTCAGAAGGTAAAAATAACAGTTTACACTCATTTCCCAGTGTTCCTTTTCTGGATGTAGCTGATTCTGTCCATCATTAATCAATTGGAAACAGTTATAAATTTCAATGAAAACAAAATAAAAGGTAGGAAAAGGAGTCATTATTTTAAAAAATGTCTTTAAAATTTATTTCACAATTTTTGTCAAATTTCTATTAGATTTATCCAGATTAGTTATAAGTTTTAGTTACTTGCTTCACTTATAAAAGCAACCTTCATTTTACATGAATTAACTTTTTAAACAATCTGTTCTTTGTCAACAATAACTTAGTGAGTTGAAACTAAATGCCACTGGATTATCTTTTGGTGGGAATAAGAGGAGACAAGACTTCTAATAACAGGTTTAACACTAGCCCCAAACTTCTTTGTCTTACTTTCCTCATCTTTATGGTTCTATTAAGCTTAAATTTTCAAGTCTCAAAGCTTTCTGAATGTAACTTTCAATCTTCAAATGTACCTGTATCATACCAAATGTATGATATGACTGATTGGGCTCATCATGTCTGATTATTCAGTTTCAATGTCAAAATGTTTTGCAAGGACATAAGAAAGAATTTGTAAAATGTGGTGCTTGCTGAAAGTTCCAAGTTAGTCAGTGAATAGCTAATAACAAGCAGTCAGGAAAATGATGAGTGATTCATAAATATTATGACTTGCACAAATCACATAGCCAGTAAGTGAATAAGGCTAGATTTGAACTCATGAAAATGAGTCTTCTTGATTTCAAGCCTGGTGCTCTATCTACTGTACTAACCAGCTGCCATATTATTACTATTAATGAATCTTAAAGTCTTATTATTATTACTAATAATTAAAATATTATTTAAAAGTATTGAAATAATTGTTATTGGAATATCATTGAAAAAGGCCAGAATTTATTTATTTTGTTAGCCCAGGAAATAATAATAATAACTATACTTCATTGTTATATGGTACTTAATAGTTTCCAAAGAGTGTCTTATATATACTATCTCTTCGAGTCCTTACACCATTCCTTAAAGGATGCTGCAGATATTATTTCCATTTTACAGATAATGAGATTAACATTTGGAGAGGCTAAGTCATCTGCACAGGATCACATTTCCAAATGACAAGTATAATATATAAAATTAAGTATACATGTATAAACATAAATATGTCTTAGGGACTCAAGAACAATGGGCATAAACTGAAAAGATGAAATTTCTTCAGTAATTAGATGAAATTTAATCTTATTTTACTCAGACATGCCAAGGTTTTTTTAACCTTTTAAATATACAGTTTTACACTTAAAAAAAAATCTGTTGCACATTTATGGGGGAAACCATAACTAAAATGTTCATGGTAAAAAGATCTAGAAGTTTTAAAGGGCTCTTAAGCTCAATGAAACTCATTGCTTATGACTTCATATGCAAAAAATGCTATGGGCTGTTTTGGTAGAGGCCTATAATTCAGAATAAGGAAATTATACTTCTACTATTTTGGTAGTGAGGGTGACAATGCATTGCCAGAGCTAACTCAGTGTTTGGGAGGCTCCAAAAGAAAGTGTGAGGGAAGAGAGGTATTAGATAGACCACCAAACTGAAGGTCTACAAAACTGTTGTGCTGACCTCATTGTTGTTTGTATCTGTGAAACCTGGACAAAATATCAGTACCATGCAGGAAACTGAATGGTACTGAATGGTACATTTGAATTGTCTTAGGAAGATTCTGAAGATCACCTGGAAGGATAGGGTACCAGACACTGAGGTCCTTTCTTGAGTTAAAGTGCCAAGAATTAAAAATCTACTACAGAAAATATAAGTCCAATGGGCTGGCCCCATTGCTTAAATGCCAAAATTATATTTGCCTAAAAGACAATTTTACAGAGATGTCTCCCAAGGAAAGTGCTCCTGTGGTGGTCAGATGTGATGCAAGGATACTCTCAAGATCTCTGGGAGACCTCATGGGAGATGATGATAAAGGACTAATCAACATGGTGTACCTCATCAAAGAAGTTGCTATGCTTTGTGAGGAAAACAAAACTGAAGTAGCTCAAAAGAAATGTAGCCTTGAAAAGTTAGAGAATCCACCCTAAATGTTCACATGGGCTATTTGTGCTCAACCCGTGGTAGAGCAGTTCAAGCTTGTATTGATCTGCTCAGCCATAGTTGGACATACTGTAATTTGACTTTAACATAGTGATGTCATTTTAATCCTCTTTGAAAATGAACCAATCAAGCAGTGCCTAGGTCTAATTACAACTAGAATGTATCCAATTCTACCTGCCACATTTTAGGAAGGACATAAAAAATGGGAGAGGGTGACTAATATGGCTAAAGAAAATAGGAATTGCATGAAAAAATCATGCTATTAAGGATGGGGATATGTATATATATATATATATATATATATAATCCCTTGCCCTGAGAAACTTATAGTTCACTGGAAGTTATGAAATAAATATTTCCTGCATTGAGAAATAGAATGAGTTAAACATTCAGCAAATATCCAGTACCAATCTGTGTTGATGCTATTGTATTTTCCAGATACATAAAGACAAAAATGAAATAGTCCTTGTCTCCTAGGAGCTTATAATCTATGGGGGCAGATAACAAGTACACATTTAAGAATGATGAGGATAGATACAAAATAAATATAAAGTAATTTGGAAAGATTCTAGAAGTAATAGAAAAGAATTCAAAGAAGAGGTAGCATTTCTGAGCTTTAAGGAAGATTAAGGATTTTAAAAGGCATAGTTAAGAATGCATTTCAGGAGTGTGGGAATCCTGTTAGAAAAGGATGTACAAATCATTTGGTATAATCCCCTCATTTTTTTTTTTTTTTTTTGAGATGTCTGAGCCATGTTGACATTAAGTGATCTGCCCAAGCTCACACAGGTAGTAAGAGGCAGGGCCTGAAGTCATACACAGATAAGGCCTGTGAGTATAAATTCCGCATTTTCAGGTCAGTGCTTCTTGCAGACAAAGATCATGAATTGTCTGGATAGATCTGAGATAAAAAGAGTCAGGGACTATCTGAATTGTGACAAAAGCAAATGACCTCCATAGGTTGAGGTAATATGGGCATGTGGGGGAGTACATGGAGGTTGGAAGCAGTAGCATGAAATAAAGATAGTTGTCTGGTTCAGGTTGCATACACAAGCAGGTTTATGCTATTCTATTTTATCTTAGAGAAAATAGGGAGCAATTGGAGAATTTTGAGTAGTGTAGCTATATGTAAGATTTAACTATGTCTTAAGTCCTTTTGGCCAGAGAGACCAAGGGCAGGACAAGATAAGAGAGTGTTGCAATAGAGAAGGTACTGATGGACTGAGCTAGCATGATGGTCACATATATGGAGAGGATTGCAGAAATGAGAATGAAATTATGGAGTTAAAATAGAAGTGTCTTGGTGACTAATTGAATATAAGGTTTTTTCCTACCTCTGAGATTCTGTAATGGGGCAGTCGGGACTTAAACTTGGTACCCTAATCCATATAATAGTTCCCTTTCCATAATACTGAATACTTTCTTGAAAAACTGCAGCAACATCAAAAAACAAACTCTGTTTTCTAGGTCAAAAAAGAGAAAGGAGATGTTCAACATTCTTTAGGACTCTTCTGGTGAATGGACCCTGGAGGTTGTTTTTTCTTTCTTTAATGAATTAAGGACTAGAATTTCCTCCTGCTGTTGCCCTGCTTAGTATGCATTCTTCATATATGTCTTCCTTTTTCTTTATTTGTATTTTATTCATCATTCATGGCCAAGTTCAAGACTTTTTTTTCATGAAGTCTTTGTGCTTATGCTAGTCCACACTGATCTCTACTTTCTCTGAATTACTATAATTCTCATGCAACTCACTTTTTGTGCTCTAATTATATTATGCATTAAATAGGTTCATTCTACCTATGTAGATAATGTATATTCTTTTTGAGGGTGGAAACCTTTGTTTTATAGTTCATTCTCTAAATTCCTCTAGCTGGAACCACAATGCTGGGCACCAGGAGGTACATATTTCAGCAAACCTGAGCTCTATTTCTGTTTCTGTCTGTAACTCCTTAGATTGTTTCCAAAAAGCCACAAAATGACCTAGATCTGAACTTCTCTATCCCCCAGCTAATAAAAAATTGCCACCTGTACAGTATTTTAAGATCTTAAATAAAAAGTCTTTGTTAGTCAGTAGCCATTTAAGTCTTACCAGCTGTAATCTCAGAGAAAAACAAAAAGGACTTTCATTGTCAAGGTTAAGACCCCATAGATCTCAATGCTTTTAAAGTGAATAGGAGCTCTGTGAGCATGTGGAATAAATATATAATATATCAGTTCAGTAATGCCAAGTGCAGGAAAAACCCAAATCTCAGGCATACTTATTTCTAGCTGGCTAATTTCATAGCTCTGGGTATGAAGAAGTGTTGCTCATATTCCTCATAATAAATATGTACATCATTTTCTATTTCTATTTTTAATCATGGTTGCAGGTAATTAGCTTAATCAAACCGAAAAAGAGGGGAAAAGATGCGTGACAATCCAAAGAGTTAAGGGAAAAATTATTTTGGGAAATGTAATTTGTTCTTATTTTAAAAGATGATGGATGATCCTCTATTATACCTTTCTGTGGTATACCTCAAGAAAAGGTAAACTGCTTAGCTTGTGCATTAGTGAATTGAGAAAGTGGAAACATATTAATAGAAACTTCCCTTTTTGGTGTGAGTACATTTTAATTGGTGGTTCCAAGAAGCCGTAGCATCTGCAGTGTTCACACACTGGGAAAACTTTCTTGGCATATAATAAGTTAAATCAAATTGAGAATACCTGATAGGGCTCATTCTTATACTTGATGTAGGGGGGTGTCTGCCCTAAGCATGTGAAGACTTCCCCTGGAAGATTGGGCAGATGAGAGCATTTTGTGCCAAAGGCCATAAAGATTGCTGAAGCAGGCACTGTGGAACACTTAGAGCTTGATCAGACATCAAAGATGCCAAGATCATCCCTGCATCCTGGGTCATTGCCAGCCATCTTGAATTTTTTTCTTGCTACTGGACTTTAATGAGAGAGAGAGAGAGAGAGAGAGAGAGAGAGAGAGAGAGAGAGAGAGAGAGAGAGAGAGAGGAGGGAGGGAGGGAGGGAGGGAGGGAGGGAGGGAGGGAGGGAGGGAGGGAGGGAGGGAGGGAGACTGTGCAATTCTACCTCATTTAAATCCAATTCACTATCAAGTTAAGATATCATGGTCTTCTTAAAAAAAGATGAAGAATGAACAACTATTGGGTAGTAGATTAATGACATTTTTTTTTTTACAGAATTGTAGAATCAAATGTCTGAAAGTAAACTCAGTTACATGAAGCTGCACTTTAACCATTGATGATAATTTGTTTTGTTGTTCAGTTATTTTTCAGTTGTATCCAAATTTTCATGATCCCCTTTTTGAAAGGTGGGTTTTTTACAGTTACTAGAGTGGTTTGCCATTTCCTTCTCTTATTCATTTTATAGCTTAAAAAAATAGGATTATTTTTATTAAATAGGATTTAATCAAATAGGATTAAATGACTTGTCTTGTATTACACAGATAGCATCTGAGATTGGATTTGAATTCAGGTCTTTCCTACTCCAATCCCAGCCTTTATCCCATTCTTTAAAAATATTCATAGGACACTCAGTGTCATACAGTTGGGAAAGGACTAGATTGGAATCAAAGGACTACTCTCCAAATCTGCACTGCTTGTGCAACCTTTAGCAAAACACTTTTTGGGCCTCACTTTCCTCATTTGTGTACTAAAGGGGGTTGAAATAGATGGTGTTTACGATCCTTTCCTATTTTAAAATTTTTGCAAGGTAATATTTTCAAAGGTTTGGCAATTTTTATGGTTGCCAAGTTATATGATTATTAGCATGTCATAAAGTCAGTCTGCAATTTAAAAAAAAAACCTGAAAAAAACAAACAAACAAACAAAAAAAACAAATTTCTTTCCCTTTTCTGTCCTCAGTGGTTGCTGTAGATGATTTGGGTGATTACTTCAATCCCTCAAAATATCATCTAGCTCAATATTCCTTTCATTGACAGATTGTTTTTTTTGGGTTCAAATAGATAGTTTCTCTAGATGAAAATAATTCATCATTTAGGGGCCATTTTCCTTATGAAGAACCTCTCTGCTTCTCAGATAACATGTTACTGGGATAATATTAAGGTCAGCTAGGTAGAGCTTCATGCCAGGAAGAAGCACTGGAGTAGGACTACTGTGCAGAGTTTTGAGAATGTAGTACATATAAAGCTATGATAGATTCTTATTCCAACTCTTAAGTTTTCTTGTCTCCTAACTGATCATATTTCCTTAAGCTGTTCCAATCTTCACTTTCAGTGCTTTACTTTTAATTAAGTTGTAGGGTCCCAAACCAATCACCATAAAAAGCACAGACCAGTACGGAATTTAGAGAATTAATTACACCATGGTTCCATTATCCTTTGATCCTATTTAGAGGCAATTAGATAAATATAGAATGGATAGCTGGGTGGCACAGTGGATAGGGCACTGAGTTTGGAATGAGGAAAATGCACCTGGCCTCAGACACTAGCTGTGTGATCTTGGGCAAGCCATTTAATCCTGTTTGCCTCAGTTTCATCATCTGTAAAATGAACTGGAGAAATGAACCACTTCAGTGTCTGACAAGGAAACCCCAAAAGATGTCATGAAGAATTGTATACAACTAAAAATTGACTGATCAACAACAAAATGACATCAAATGGGTTACAAAATATATCACTGAGGATATGTATGAATAGAAGAGGCAGGCTGATAATGTCTCAAGAGTGGTGAGTAACAGACTGAGAAAGCCAGTGCTATGCTGTCATAAAAGATATATTAAAAGAAGCTCTAGCATCTTGAGTGGATCTTCTGTGGAGAATTTGTGCAAAAACAAGCATTTCCCAGGAAGGGGCACACCTATCAATGAGATCATGCTCTTACTGGAATATTGAACAGAAGATAGATGAAGAGAGCTGGATTTAGAGTCAGCAAGACTGCAGTTCTAATACTTCATCAGATACTAGCTATATGATTCTCTGTTCATCAATTAACTTTGCTCAACATCAGTTTCTTCATCTGTAATATGGTAATAAGTGACAGGATCAGTTATCTACCTGACAGGTTATCATGGGGAACAAAGGAGATAACTTATGCAAAGCATTTGGTAAATTGTAAAAAGCTATAAAATGTTATTGTTTTTATAAATGGTCAAAGGATACGAACAGACAATTTTCAGATGTAGAAATTAAAATCATTTCTAGTCATATGAAAAGATGCTCTAAATCATTATTGATCAGAGAAATGCAAATTAAGACAACTCTGAGGTAGCACTACAACCTCTCAGATTGTCTAAAATAACAGGAAAAGATAATGATGAATGCTGGAGGGAATGTGGGAAAACTGGGACACTGATACATTGTTGGTGGAGTTGTGAACTGAGAATTGTTCTGGAGAACAATTTGGAACTATGCCCAAAGGGCTGTCAAACTGTGCATACTCTTTGATCCAACAGTGTCTCTCTGCTGGGCTTGTATTCTGAAGAGATCTTAAAAGAGGGAAAGGGACCTGTATGTGCAAAAATGTTTGTGGCAGCCCTTTTTATAATGGCCAGAAATTGGAAGCTGAATGGATGCCCATCAGTTGGAGAATGGCTGAATAAGTTAGGGTATATGAATGTTCTGTAAGAAACAATCAGCAGGATGATTTTAGAAAGGCCTAGAGAGACTGACATGAACTAATGCTAAGTGAAGTGAGCAAAACCAGGAGATCATTGTACACGGCAACAAGATTATTTGAAGATCACATGTGATGGACGTGGCTCTCATCAACAACAAGGTGATTTAGATCAGTTCCAATGGTTTTATGATGAAGAGAGCCATCTACATCCAGAGAGAGCATTGTAGGAACTGAAAGTGGACCACAACATAGTATTTTCACTCTTTTTGTTGTTGTTTGCTTCCATTTTGTTTTCTTTCTTATTTTTTTCCTTTTGTATCTGATTTTTCTTGTTTAGCATGATATTTGTGGAAATATATAGAGAGAAACTGCACATGTTTAACATATTTTGGATCACTTGCTGACTGGGGGAGGGAGAGAAGAAAGGGAAAAAAATGAGAACACAGGATTTTGTAGGGATGAATGTCAAATTATCCATGTATGTATTTTGAAAATAAAAAGCTATAATTAAGATGTTATTGTTATTTTATATTCTAAAATCCTGATTTTAAAAACAAAATTTGATGGCATCCTTTTTTCCTCCCAACATTTTCAGTCTTTTGATAATTCATGAGCAACATGTACTAACTTTGAAATTCAGAGAACTTTTTTAAAAGTTAGTTTGCCAGAGAAAATTACAAGTCAAGTTTTGTGATGTGGCAGAAATTCTACTGGGCTTGAAGGTACATCTGTGTTCTAACTCTGGCTAGGACTGTAATCAGGTATATGACTTTGGATAAGTGACAATTATAGTTTTGTATGAAATTTATCAGCATGATTAATTATCTAACAGTCTAGGAGACTCAGATTATTAATGATAAGATACCTAGGAGAGTTATTAATTTAATAGAGGACCTTGTAGCCATGATAGTATAACTGGCCAGTCATTTAGAATTGATTCAGGACTACGGAGTAAAGGACAACAGTATGAGACTTAGCTAAAACTTAGGTACCGATAGAAGCTGTTAGGTGGCTTAGAGGATAGAATACTAGGGCTAGAATCAGGAAGACCTGAATTTAAGTTTGGTCTCAGATACTTCTTGGGAAAGCCATTTAATCTTCATTAGCCTCAGTTTCCTCAATTGTAAAATGGGGATCATAATAGTATCTACCTTCCAGAACAGCTGTGAGGATTAAATGAGATATTTGCAAAGCATTTAGAGCAGTACTTAGCACATAGTAGGTGCTAAATAAATGTTATCATTATTGCTACAGATAATAGGAAAGCTGGTTTTTTTGTTTAGTTTTTCCATTTAAAAAATGGAAGTATAAAGAATATAATCTAATAGAACTGAGATACTCCCTTTCTCTAGGACCAGCCTTGTGAAAGGGAGCAGATGACATTCTGGTGAGTTGATTCCACAAAATCCTGGGAATATTGACACTTAGGATATAGGGTTAGATACAGGGTAAGGTTAGAGAATTTAACCTGAATCTTTCTTAGATAGGTGTTCTTAACTGAGAAAAAACTTTGTTTTGTTTTTAATTTTGATAACTATTTCAATATAGTTTCCTTTATAATCATACATATTTTATTTTATGCATTTAAAATATCATTCTGAGAAGAGATCCTTTAGTTTTCCTTTGCTGCCAAAATAATTTACAGCACAAAAAGGTTAAGAATGCTCTCTATGAAACAGCCAGAATCCATGTCATTCCTTAAGAGGGATTGAAATACTAAGCATAGTTCTGTCTTCCTATCTCATAAGGTACAATGCTATGCCCAATGCAATCCTCAAGGGGAATCCATTCTTCTGTCTTTGCTCTGCTAATAAAGGATGGTTGACATGCGAGAAAAGGCAATTATATTCCTTATCCCATAAAAACCTCTGTAGACCTACATCTATACTTCTAACCAAAGGCTCATAATGTAGAACTGGTCAGATTAAAAAACATAAAGATTTCAGTTGAGTATTTTATCAAAAATCACTGAGATGAACATTTTTTTAAATTGTACCTTATTTCATAGTAACTTCCACATGCTTGGTGCAGGGGAAAGAAAGATGTGATATTTTTACATCATTTCACTCCTTTCATGTGTAAGAGGTTCACTTTAGGGCTATACAATTTAAAAGCATATATATATACATACACACACACACACACACACACACACACACACACACACACACACACATATATATACACTTTTTACCTGATTGATATTAATCCTTTTTATGATTTAGCTTTCTTTTGTCCTCTGTCTCTGAATCCTAGCAATTGGAATTGTTGTTATGACAACATTTTAAAAAAACGTTATCATAGAGTGTGATCCTATAAAAATGCAGTATTTTCAGATCTTTCTCTAACTGGAATATTGCCAGTGAATTTATTCTTCCACTGTTTTGGTAAAAGTATAGTGATACTGAATAATTAATAATGGTGTTGTAAATATTTCCCCTATAGGATTTAAAAGGATGTGCCTTTTTGTACTCCAAGTACTTTTGCCTTTTGGTTTAGAAGACAGAAAGTACAAAGAACCACAGGAATAAATATCTAGATGAAGGAAGTTTAGGATTGATGAATACTGAAAATAATATGCTTTGGTATTTCCTCTTTTAAACTGTCATCTGAAGTTAATAACAAATGGAATAGATTTTTAGAGAGCTAGTTTGGCTTTCTTCCACTAAGATTCTACTCCAAAGCCCTGTTGTGGTCTGGAGATGATGATGGGTTCTTAAAGATTGTGCCAGTGGAATGCAAGTCCTGGCAGATCTTATGGAACTGAAGAGACTGTGAGTGTAGGTTTAGCAATAGAGAGTGTTTTTGTCATCCAAAGATCAGCCCAATTAATTTTGAAGAGGCTCATTGTCAAAATGTTAGCCGCAAGGTCATGACTAATTTTTTTTTTTTGGTTTTGCGAAGAAATTCATAAATCTGTCTATAAATATCTGGAGGTTGTGATTTATATTGGCAGAGGAAGTTCAA
The DNA here is from genome assembly GCF_048593235.1 of Sminthopsis crassicaudata. Lineage (NCBI taxonomy): Eukaryota > Metazoa > Chordata > Mammalia > Dasyuromorphia > Dasyuridae > Sminthopsis > Sminthopsis crassicaudata. The sequence continues at coordinate 120,687,981 of NC_133619.1, read as the reverse complement.
TGATGAAATCACACATCTTTTGAGATGTTGAAGTATTTTGATTTTGAAGTATGATTGAGGCTGGAAACCTCTCAATAACTTCCATCTCCATATGTCAATTGCATTCTTTTCCTTCATAAATAAATATCTATTACTTGTAGAGAAAAAAGTCCCTACTCCTAATTGTCAGAAAGCAGAAACAAATGGTACCAAATGAGACCTATATGTGATATGTACCACTTATAGATCCAGAGAATACTTTAGGCTAAATGTGGAGGGTATAATCTTGTAAATTAGGTAGTTTGAGATTTTTAAAAAAGTCTTTGACTTGAGCAAACTCTTAGGAACTATAGAAACAAAAGGAAAAATAAACAGTTCTTTGTCAAAACAGACTTCTTATAGCCCAGAAATTCTGCCTGTTACATCCATATCTCCCATTTTTCATTCCAACATCCTGGGATTATTGCAAAGGTTTGTTAATCTAACTTGAATATAACCATGTGTTGAGCTTCTTGCCAGAAAATAAATCAATACAGTTTGGGTATTTACTCAATCAATTAATAAATTGATATATTAAGGAATCATGTTCTTTTCTGAAATAAAAAAAAATCTAGCTTTGTCTCAGAGGAACTCTTCATTACATGTTGAGCAGTCCTGATCAAATGTAAACAATTGTTGCTATCTCATAAATAGTCTATAACATACTTCAATGATATGTTGGTACATAGTATGCCATACATAGTACTCATTTGTGATTTGGATTGATTCCTTGCTGTTATTTCAATTTTTCTTAGGATTTACTTTCTGGATTTTTAAAATCAATAATACCTTCATTATATCTTTCTTTTTCCAAATTAAAATAGGCTCAGCAATATTAATCCCCATGTACTCAAAAAGAAAAAACCTAGTATTTATAGAGACCTTTCAAGATCTCAGATGGAAATCAAATAAAAAAATTCAAAATTCCAACTCTGTTAAATAATAAGAATATATCACATAAAGGAATAGTAGTTGGACAAGAACACCAATAATCATAACAAAAAGTGAATAGGAAAGAATCACAAAGAAAATGTGAAAGAAAAAATGTGGGGCAGTTGAAAGAAGTGAGTAAACATAAAAAAGAGTGCATTGTACATTGAATAAATAATATGACCTAAAAGAAATGGATGCAAAGCCATAAAAGAGAGGGATAATAGAAAAACAGCAGACACCCTAGAAATCATTCTTACCTGGAAGAGCTGTAAGAACTCTTTGAGTGTTTTAAAAAGTCAGTAACAGAATTAAAGATAGTTGTAAAATGAAAATTAGAATGGAAATAAGAAAAGACAATTAAAATAAAAGTTTAGAACAAATAATGTCAATATCTTTCCAAAATACTTTTTTTTTTTTTCAGAAAAAGAGGTTATCTAATTTGATATTTTGATATCATGGTATTATGATAATTTGATCCTCAAAAATACAGATATGGAAGAAATAATATCACAACAAGCTAAACTAAAGTTAGATTAGAATTATGGAACATAATAAGCCAATTTAAGAATTATTAAACTCTCAGGAAAAAAGCATGACAACAAATCTGAATGTCTCACTTTTGCAAATAATGCAATATTTATGTGTAGAATCATGAAAAAGAAATATGAATCACTATAGAATTTGATATTGATTAATTAAGAAATGGAAATGTAGAGTGGCAGAATGGGTTAGATAAATCAAACACAAACATATTGTTATAGTAACTATATTTTTCATAAACCCAAGGAAACAAAGTAGTTAGGAAGAAGATTTTATTTAATTAGAACAAAAAATAGCAAGCAGTTTAGAAGAAAAGTTTTAGATTAGCAACTTGTACCACTTAAAACTATACATTTCAAATGGATATATGATGTAAATATAAAAGGTAATATGCACAAATAAAAGGATAATTGATTTTATCTTTCACATCCATATAACGAATAAAAACATAACAGTCAACATACAAAATTTTGATTATATGAAGTTGAAAAGATTTTTACAAATACACAAAGTTTTATTTGGAATATAGAGGCAAATTAAAGAATAGGGGAAATTTATTTTGTATCAAATATCTCTATAAAAGTCTGACATCCAAAATCTGTAGGTAATTAACAAAAGTTTGCAAAATATGAGGTTAAAAGAAGCGAACAGTTTTCAATTCAGCTTCTGACTCATGCATTAGCACCTATAAACAATGTATGAATTGTAGCAAATGCAAAAAAAAAGCAACAAAACCACAAACAAAAAATCCCCAGTCCCTACTCTCAAGAAAGTCAAATTTTACAAGAATGAAATCATATGTATGTTAATGAATTTTTAGAACATATGCAAAATGATTGGGGGGAATAAGGAAGGGGGAATAACAAAGGCTTACAGGGCAGATCTAATATAGGAGGGGGCTAATGTGATATTCTTTGAAGAAAACTAGAAATTCTAGAAAGAAGGGGTGAGAAGAGATAAGACATGGAAAACAGTCTGTGTAAAGACATACTGATGAGAATTTGTAAGAGGTAGGTGGGAGTGTATGTAGTAACATGAAAGGAAAAGATAGATTGGTGCTGGAAAGTGAAGTTTCTGGACATCCTCAACTTAATAAATTGGTAGGCACCTGCCCTTAAGCCATTCCTAATGATTAATTTTTCTCCAGAATATTTAAATATTTAAATATGCTACAATAAAAAATATGGCAATTGAATAGGTATCTCTGAACTTGAAAGAGTCAGATGTAATTTTAAATTTTGATCATTTCAAGTTGCAATATCTAATCTAATTCTCATCTGATCCTGTTATTCCCCAAAGGGTTGGAAAATAGACCAGGTTCATCAACTATAGGCCATATTGAAAGCTATAGTAATTTATGAGAATAAAACTTTTTGGTGACATTTATATTAAATGAACTGGCTTGGCCACAATCTCATTCTATGCAACACAAGATGTGGTAGGGATCTGGCAGTTATTTAATTAATTTTTCTCAATGAGAATAATTGAACCAGATAATTTATGATTGCCCCACAACTTTTCCCAATCCAGTTTGGAATTTAAGCAATTTTTTTTGCTTCATTCCCATTGACTAAATTAACCAGGCAATTGTCAGATTTCTACCTTACTCTGGGATTTGTAGATAATTATTGATTCACTAACTTCTTTCACAGAAACTGTATTCTTTAGTTCAGCCCTACGAGAATCAATTTAAGCGTGGGGGGTTGGAAATGTATTATTCACTGAACAGTAATGTCCATGGCAAGTTGCATGGTCCAACCCTAAAACTGTTCACTGTGCTGAAAATGGGCCCCATGGTGTTCTGTATTTTATTGCCCTATGAACCAAATTGCTGTGTTCTATAATGAGAATTGCTGAAATCAGAAAGATAGATCTTGGTATTGCACATTCTTGTTTCAAAAATTAACCTAAAGAAAAAAAGACAGAGGCAATTAAATGTAATATTTATCCAAGAAATTCTTATGTGCTGGATTTTTTTAGCTTTCTTAGAAAGTAATAATTGTTAAGTATAATAATACTAATAGCATTTGTAAGTGTAGCTAGAGAAATTCAGGGCACCCTTCAATAGGGCTCTTGAACCAATTTTTATTTAGGAATAAAATTTTGCTATGAATTAATTTTTAAAAAATATTTTATTTATTTTAATCATCTTGGATCTACCTTCTAACCCTCCCACTCAAATGCCTTAGTTGAGAACATAAAACGTATTTCAAACCTGTAAAGTCAACCACCGCAAATGTCCACAGTGATCATATCCCTCAAAATTTCCCATCCTATTTTCTCAGTCCTTCACTTTTCTATCAGGAAAAAAAGGTGTGTGTTTTTTTATCAATCCTCTGGAATTCTTGTTGTTCATTGTGCTAATAGAAATTCAGCACAATAGTATTTCATAACATTTATATAACAAAACTTTTTTGGTGATTTTGTAATTTATAGGCACTCTCCCAGATTCCTATCATTTGCCATCTAAATAAAAGTGATATTTTCTACATTCTTAAAGTTTGTTTTGCTTATGACCCATTGTTCCCTTAATCCACTCTCCCTGGTATTTTCCCTCCCATTTACCCATTCCCTTTTATTTTCCTGTTGAGTAAAAAGACTGTACTTTTGTACCTATTTGTGTGTGTGTGTGTGTGTGTGCATGCATGCATATATTCTTACTTCATTTTAGCAGTTCAAGAAAATTTGATCTTCACATATAGAATTCTAAAGAAACATAAGAAGGTAAAAAGGGAGGAACTTGGGAACTGTATCTTTGTTAGGGATATACTTATGGGTATACATGTGGGTATAAATTGACTTTAATGTGAGAATATATAAAAAAAGAAACTAGGGGTGGAAAAACATTATACTGGAAGAAGAGAAAAGGGGAGGTAAAATGGGGTAAATTACATCACTTGAGGGGAATGAGCATCATTTGAATCTTAATCTCATTGGATTTGGCTCAAAGAGGGAATATCAGATAATTTGATTTGATATAGAAACTTGTCTCATTCTACAGGGAAGGAAAAGGGGAAAGAAAAGGGGAGGGAGGCCAATAGAAGAAAGAGCAGACATAGAAGGGAAAAGGAATAAAATAGAAGGGAAGGCAGAAAAAAGAGAGTAGATTGAGGGAGTTGGTAGTCAGAAGAAAAACTGCTAAGCAGGGAAAGGGAGAAATGAGAGAGAAAAGTATAACTTGGGAAAATAGGATGGCAGAAAATATAGTTAGTAATTTTAATTGTGATTATGAATGAGATGAACTCTCCCATAAAATGGAAGCAAATAGCAGACTGAATTTAAAAGCCATAATTCTATAATATGTTCTTTATAAGAAGCATTTGAAGCAGGGAGATAAATACAGAGTAAAGGTAAAAGGCTGAAAAAAATCTATGATGTTTCAGGCAAAATTAATCACCCTGCATTCAGATCAAGCAAAAGCAAAAATACATCTAATTAAAAGAGTTAAGGAAGGAAACTACATCTTGCTAAAGGGTATCATAGATAAACGAAGTAATATCAATACTAAACATATATGCACCAAGTGGTATAGTGTCCAAATTCCTACAGAAGAAGTTAAAAGAGTTGCATAAGAAATAGGCAGCAAAACTCTACTAGTGGGGGGATCTCAATTTGTGGAATTGCAGACCTAAGATGTGGCTAAAATCAGTAAAGTTCTTTTAGAAATGAGGCCTTTATCAGAAACACTGGCTTTAAAATTTTTCCCCAGCTTTGTATTTCCTTCTTAATTTCATATAGTTCCTGGCTTTGTCTTTGCAGATATCATCCCAGATATTTTATATTATCTATATTAAATATTATATTATGCCATTTATTTAAAATAGAATTTTTTCTATCTCTTGCTGTTGAACTTTGTTAGTAACATAGAGAAATGTTGATGATTTATATCAGTTTTTTATATCTTGCAACTTTGCTAAAATTGTTAAATGATTCCAGTAGTTTTTTTTAAATTGATTTTGTAGGATTCTCTAAATATACTATGTTGTTATCCACAGGTTATTACCTATTCTAATTAATTTTTCTTCTCTTATCACTAAAGCTAACATTTCTAATACAATATAGAATAATTGTGGTAATAATGGGCAACCTTGATCCTGATCTAATTTGGAATGTTTCTGGTTTATCCCTATTATGTATAATGCTTACTGATATTTTTAGATAAATGCTACTTATCATTTTAAGGAAAACTTCATTTATACCTGTGCTCTCTGGTCTTTTTATTAGGAATGGGTGTTATATTTTGTTAAATGCTTTTTCTGCATTTATTGAGATAATTATATGATTTCCATTGGTTTGGCTATGAAATGGTCCATTATGCAGATGATTTTCCTGATATTGAACCAGCCTTGCATTCCTGGTATAAATTCCATTTGGAAATAGTGATCTTGGTGATGTTTTAGTTGTTTCTAGTTTTTAATTGCATGCTAATTCATTGATCTTCTCTTTTCTCTATTTTATTCATGTAAGTGTCTAAAAATATACAATTTTCCATAATAATTGTTTTGGTTGCATCCCATAAGTTTTGGCATGTTGTCTCATAATTGTCATTCTCTTAAACAAAATTATTGTTTCTCTTATTCTTTGACTCCATTTATTTTTTATAATTATTTAATTTCCAATTAGTTTTTGATCTATTGTTCCATGGCTCATTATTACATGTAATTTTTATTACATTATGATCTGAAAAGAATGCATTATCTAGTTCTGCGTTTTAAACATTTAATTATAAGGTTTTTATGCTTTAATACATGGTCAGTTTTTTAGTAGGTGCCATGTACTGCTGAGAAAAAAAGTATATTTCTTTCCATTACCATTCAATTTTCTAATGGTTTATCATACTTAACTTTTCTAAAATATTCATCTTTTTTAGCTTCTTTCTTTTTTATTTTGTGGTTCAATTTATCTAGTTCTGATAGAGGGAGGTTGAGATTTCCCACTAGTTTGGTTTTGTTGCCTAGTTCTTCTTATAACTCACTTCTCTTCTGAGGATTTAAATGTTATATCACTTAGTATATATATATATATATATATATATATATATATATATATATATATATATATATGCTTACTATTGATATTACTTCACTATCTATGGTATTCTTTAGCAAGCTGCAGTTTCCTTCTATGTGTCATTTAAAATAGTTATAGTTTTGCTTTTGCTTGATCTGTTTTTTTTTTTTGTTTGTTTGTTTTTTTTTTTACTTCAGCTGAAGCAAAATAGATTCTGTTCCAGAATGCATACCCTGTATGTATCTCTTTGCTTCAAATGTGTTTCTTGTAAACAACATTTTGTAGGACTATGTTTTTTTTAAATAGTTTTTATTTACCAGATATATGCATGGGTGATTTTACAACTTTGACAATTGCCAAACCTTTTGTTCTAATATTTCCCCTCATTCCCCCCCACCCACCCAGATGGCAGGTTGACCAATACATGTTAAATATGTTAGAGTATAAATTAAATACAATATATCTATACATGTCCAAACAGTTGTTTTGCTGCACAAAAAGAATCGGACTTTGAAATAGTGTACAATTAACCTGTGAAGGAAATCCAAAATGCAGGCAGACAAAATTAGAGGGATTGGGAATTCTATATAGTGGTTCATAATCATCTCCTAGAGTTCTTTTGCTGGGTGTAGCTGCTTCAGTTCATTATTGCTCTATTGGAACTGATTTGGTTTATCTCTTTGTTGAAAATGGCCACATCCATCAGAACTGATCATCATATAGTATTGTTGTTGAAGTATATAGCAATCTCCTGGTCCTGCTCATTTCACTCAGCATCAATTCATATAAGTCTCTCCAGGCCTTTCTGAAATCCTCCTGTTGGTTATTTCTTACAGAATAATAATATTCCATAATATTCATATACCATAATTTATTCAGCCAAATGATGGGCATCCATATAGTTTCCAGTTTCTGGCCACCACAAAGAGGGCTGCCGCAAACATTCTTGTACATACAGGTCCCTTTTCCTTCTTTAAGATCTCTTTGGGATACAAACCCAGTAGCAACACTGCTGGGCCAAAAGGTATGCACAATTTGATAACTTTTTGAGCATAGTTCCAAATTGCTCTCCAGAATGGCTGGATGTATTCACAGTTCCACCAACAATGTATCAGTGTCCCAGTTTTCCCACATCCCCTCCAACATTCTGCATTACCTTTTCCTGTCATTCTAGCCAATCTGACAGGTGTGTAATGGTATCTCAGAGTTGTTTTAATTTGAATTTCTCTGATTAATAATGACTTGGAGCATCTTTTCATATGACTAGAAATAGTTTCAATTTCTTCATCTGAGAATTGTCTATTCATATCCTTTGACCATTTATCAATTGGAGATTGGCTTGATTTCTTATAAATTAGAGTCAATTCTCTATATATTTTGGAAATGAGGCCTTTATCTGAACCTTTGACTGTAAAAATGTTTTCCCTGTTTATTGTTTCCCTTCTAATCTTACCTGCATTAGTTTTGTTTGTACAAAAACTTTTCGATTTGATATAATCAAAGTTTTCTACTTTGTGATCAATAATGATCTCTAGTTCTTCTTTGGACATAAATGCATTCCTCTTCCACAGGTCTGAGAGGTAAACTATCCTATGTTCCTCTAATTTGTTTATAATCTCATTCTTTATTCCTAGGTACTGAACCCATTTTGACCTAACCTTGGTGTACGGTGTTAAGTGTGGGTCAATGCCTAGTTTATGCCATATTAATTTCCAATTTTCCCAGCAATTTTTGTTAAATATTGAGTTCTTATCCCAAAGGTTAGAGTCCTTGGGTTTGTTAAGCACTAGATTATTAGAGTTATTGGTTATTTTGTCCTTTGGACCTAACCTATTCCATTGATCAACTAGTCTATTTCTTAGCCAACACCAAATGTTTTTGGTAACTGCTGCTTTATAATATAATTTTAGATCTGGTATAGCTAGGCCAGGGACTATGGTTTTTAATCAATTCTATTATCTGCTTCTGTTTTAAGAGGGAGTTAATTCCATTTACATTAACAATAAAATTTACTATTTCCTCTTATTCTATTTTCCCCAGATTATATTTCTCTCTCTCTCTCTCTCTCTCTCTCTCTCTCTCTCTCTCTCTCTCTCTCTCTCTCTCTCTCTCTCTCTCTCTCTCTCTCTCTCTCTCTCCCTCTCTCTCCCCCCTCTCTTTTTTTACCATTTCCCTCTTCACCAACATTTTGCTTTTTACCCCTACCTCCCTCAAATTGCCCACCCTTTTGATCTCCCCCTCTTCTTATTCCTTCCCTCTTTTAATTTTTGTTCCCTCTTTCTTCCCCCTTTCCAATCATCTTTCCCCTCCTATTTTCCTATAGAGTGAGGCAGATTTTTAATGCCAAAATAAGTACGTATGTAATTCCCTCTTTGAGCCAAGTCTAATGTAATTAAGGTTCAAATAATGCTCACCCCTTCCCTTCTTTCTCTTTACTGTAATAAGTCTTTTGTACCTTTCTATATGACATAATTTATCCCATTTTATTTCCCCTTTCCTTTTACCCCGGTACAATCCTTTTTCTACTTTTTATAGCACATTTTTATAAATTTTTTTTATAACATCACATTAAAGTCAACTTATACCTATAATCTCTAAGGATATACCCCCTTCTAGTTGCCTGACAAAGATACAGTTATCAAGAGTTACAAGTATTATCTTCCCATATAGTGATGTAAACATTTTAACCTTTAAAAAACATATATTTTTTCCTTCCCTGTTTACCCTTTTATGCTTCTCTTGAGTCTTACATTTGAGGATCAAATTTTCTGTTCATTTTTTCATCAGAAATGATTGAAAATCCCTATTTTATTGAGTGCCCATCTTTTCCCCAGGAAGATAATGCTTAATTATGTTGGATAGCTGATTCTTGGTTGTAGTTCAAGCTCCTTTGCCTTCTGGAATATCCTATTCCAGGTCCTCTGATATTTTAATATGGATAGCTTCCTTCTTTCTAGGCATACTTTCTACCTGGCAAAGGCAGCTCCATGTTAGTGCAGTGACCCTGAAGCTGCCTTTGCCAGAATAGATTAATGAGCTTTAAAACTGCCATTTGGCACCTATCCCAATTACAATTTCTTGGTATAGATTTAAAGGTGCCCCCACAGAGTCTGAGTACTCTTTCTATGTTGATGTCTCTCCCTGAGTGATGGAACATGTGTTGCAAATTCCTTGTCTGAGCTCATCCCCAGTTTTGATCCAGAAAAAGGAATCAGTGTGACTTTTTTCAAGATTTATCCCGATCCAATAGAATCAATTGAGTGTATTTTTTAGATCTCTTTGGAGAAATTATGGAGAAAAGATCAGCTGCACTGTTTCCTTCTACTTTGTAATCACTTCTCTTCTCACTGGATTAAAATTTCAGATTCTGTAGCACAATTTACTAAATATAACACAAGATTTCAAATAAGAGAACTTAATTTCAAATTTGAGTTATGGTACTTATTCTTTGTCTTTGGATTAATCATTTGACCTCTCTAGACCTCAGCTTCTTTATCTGTAAAATGAGATAGATTAGATCATTGTTAAGGTCTCATTTAGTGCAAAATACTATGACTTAATATCTGCATGCAAATTTGGAAGGTGTATTATTCTAATACAGTGTGGGGGAAAATGAAATGAATATTTCAGATTTTAATGACTAGCATACACAAAAATGATCAGGGAACTAGTGTTTCTATCCACTTGGAATTCAATAGTAGTCTTGTCACTGGATTAGTATTGCACAGTCAAGTGTTTGAAAAATGTGTAATTGCTTGGGGAAATGAAAAAAAAAACAAATTGAAGAATGTTAATTATTTTAGTTTGGAATTAAGTTTCTTGTGCTTCTCCCCTTTCCCAGCCCCCAACCCCATTCTTTTTGTTTGCTTGTTTTGTTTAGGGAGCTCTATTCTCTTCTCAATAAAATGATAGTTGAGCTTTCTTAGTAAGCTAGTCTGATATATGCACATAATAGATGGAAACAGCTCTAAGAATGCCATTAAAAACAAATAGGTCTATAATCCACCAGCAAGAAAATATACAGTAGACGGGAATATTTTTCTATAGAGATGGAGGCAAAAAATTGCCATAACTTATACTTTACTCAAAATAGTAAAAAAAAATGCTTTCTTGTCTATGCATTTATGCACTGCTGATTCTGCTGAGGAGTGAAGTACTTTCCAGGTATTGATTTTCTGTTGAAATGTGAATCTGCAGAAACTGCCCAAATGGATGGTTAGAAAGGGACTCACCTTGTTTAAAATAGCCTGTTTGTAGAGATTCAGGGAAATTTCTGAATTTGAGAATTGGTAATTTCATTAGAGAAAGAAGTTAATTTGAGTTCTTAGATGGACAGAATATATACATACATATATGTGAAGAAAGATGGAAAGAAGTAGGGGGAAAGGTTCATGTAGTAAATCAGTTGGGATATGGTTCTTCCAATCAATCATTTATGGCACCTTGATATCACAGCAGGATTGCTCATACAGCCAATATTGAAGTCTACAGAAAGTATTGTGGTGACATTGGCAGTGTTTTCAAGGTCATCTGAGCATGCAGACATGAGCAATCCTTTTTCAGCAATCCCTCTCTATTCTTTATGAATGTTTTCAGACTCATAAAACTTACAGTTTAGAGAGACCGTGATAGTCATCTAATTTATCTCTCTCATTTTACAGACAAGGACATGGACTTGTTCAGAGTGACAAAGCTAGAATATGTAAAAGCAAGGATCAATTCATTATAACCCAGTGACTGTATATTTTTATACCTTTTGACTGATAGTTGGTTTTGAAATTCTTGGAGCCCATTGAGTATTCATTTATTTATTTATTTAAAATTTTTTTTAAATTAATTTTTATAATTATAACATTTTTTGACAGTATTTCAGAATTGTCTTAATAACTTGAAGCATCTTTTCATATGGCTAGAAATAGTTTCAATTTCTTCACTTGAGTATTGTCTGTTCATATCCTTTGACCATTTATCAATTGGAGAATGGCTTGATTTCTTATAAATTAAAGTCAATTCTCTGTATATTTTGGAGATGAAGCCTTTATCAGAACCTTTAACTGTAAAAATGTTTCCCCAATTTGTTACTTCCCTTCTGATCTTGTTTGCATTATTTTGTTTGTGCAGAAACTTTTTAATTTGGTATAATCAAATTTTTTTATTTTGTGATCCATAATGGTCTCTATTCTTCTTTGGACACAAATTCCTTCCTCCTCCACAAGTCTGAGAGGTAAACTATCCTATGATCCTCTAATTTATTTATGATTTCGTTCTTTATGCCTAAATCTTTAAATATATGCTCCTTATTATTTTAAGGAATATTCCATTTATTCCTATACTCTCAAGCGTTTTTAGTAGGAATGGATGTTGGATTTTATCAAATGCTTTTTCTGCATCTATTGAGATGATCATATGTTTTTTATTAATTTGATTATTAATATGGTCAATTATACTAATAGTTTTCCTAATATTAAATCAGCCCTGCATTCCTGGTATAAATCCTACTTGGTCATAATGTATTATCCTGGGGATGATTTTCTGAAGTCTTTTTGCTTGTTTAATATCTTATTTAAGATTTTAGCATCAATATTCATTAAGGAGATGGTCTATAGTTTTCTTTCTCAGTTTTCAATCTACCTGGTTTAGGTATCAGTGCCACGTCTGTGTCATAAAAGGAATTTGGTAGGACTCCTTCATCCCCTATTTTTTCAAATAGTTTATATAGCATTGGAGTTAATTGTTCTTTAAATGTTTGGTAGAATTCACATGTAAATCCATCTGGTCCTGGGGATTTTTCTTAGGGAGTTGTTTAATAGCTTATTCTATTTCTTTTTCTGAGATGGGACTATTTAGACTACTTACTTCTTCCTCTGTTAATCTGGGCAAGCTATGTTTTTGAAGGTATTCTTCCATTTCATTTAAATTATCAAATTGATTGGCATAAAGTTGAGCAAAGTAGCTCCTAACTATTGTTCTAATTTCCTCTTCATTAGTGGTGAGTTCTCCCTTTTCATTTTCAAGACTAACAATTTGCTTTTTCTCTTTCCTTTTTTAAATCAGGTTTACTAAGGGTTTGTCTATTTTGTTGGTTTTTTCATAGAACCAACTCTTAATTTTATTAATTAATTCAATAGTTTTTTTTTTACTTTCAATTTTATTAATCTCACCTTTTATTTTTTGAATTTCAAGTTTTGTGTTTATCTGGGGTTTTTAATTTGTTCCTTTTCTAGCAATTTTAGTTGTAAGCCCAATTCGTTGACCCTCTCTTTCTCTATTTTATGCAAGTAGGCCTCTAGAGATATAAAACTTCCCCTTATTACTGCTTTGGCTGTATCCCACACATTTTGGTATGATGTCTCATTATTGTCATTTTCTTGGGTGAAGTTATTATTTATGTCTATGATTTGCTGTTTTACTCAATCATTCTTTAGTATAAGATTATTTAGTTTCCAATTATTTTTTTGGTCTATTTTCCCCTGGCTTTTTATTAAGTGTAATTTTAATTGCATTGTGGTCTTAAAAGGATGCATTTACTATTTCTGCCTTACTGCATTTGATTTTGAGGTTTTTATGCCCTAGTATATGATCAATTTTTGCATAGGTTCCATGAACTGCTGAGAAGAAAGTATACTCCTTTCTGTCTCCATTTAGCTTTCGCCAAAGATCTAGCATATCAAACTTTTCTAGTATTCTATATACCTCTTTGACTTCTTTCTTATTTATTTTGTGGTTTGATTTATCTAATTCTGAGAGTGCAAGGTTGAGATCTCCCACTATTATAGTTTTGCTGTGTATTTCTTCTTGCAGCTCTCTTAATTTCTCTTTTAAGAATTTAGATGCTGCACCACTTGGTGAGAATATGTTTAATATTGATACTGCTTCATTATTGATGCTGCCCTTTAGCAGGATATAATGCCCTTCCTTATCTCTTTTAATTAGATCAATTTTTTGTTTTTGCTTGATCTGAGATGAGGATGGCTACCCCTGCTTTTTTGGCTTCACCTGAAGCATAGTAGATTCTGCTCCACCCTTTTACTTTTAGTTTGAATGTATTACCCTGTTTCAGGTGTGTTTCCTGTAAACAACACATAGTAGGATTCTGACTTTTAATCCAGTCTGCTAACTGCTTCCTCTTTATGAGGGAGTTTACCCCATTCACATTTATGGTTAGAATGACTAATTCTATATTGTTTGCCCTCCTGTTAACCCCTGCTTATGCTTTTCTCCTTTCCTTCCCTCTTACCCCCCCTCCCCAGTATTAAACATGTGAACACCACTTGCTTTTCACAGCCCTCCTTTTTTAGTATCCCTCCCCTACCTTAAAGTTCCTCCCCTTATTTTACCCCTTTTCCTCACAATTTCTGTATTCCTTTCCCCCTAGCTTACTCCTTCTCTCTCACTTTTCAATGAAGTGGGAGAAGTTTCACCATAAATCGAATATGTCTATTGATACAGACTATGCTTATCTCCCTCCTTTCTCTAAGATATAATAGGTTACCTTTGCCTCTTCATGAGATGTAGTACCACCACTTTACCCTTTTTTTGTGATATAATTTCCTTTCCACCTTTAGTTTCTAGGACAAATTATACATGTGTTCTTTACATATCTTTATGGCAGAAATATAGTTCTCAAGATTTCTTTTTACCTTTTTTAGAAATCTCTTGAGTTCTTTATTTGAAGATCAAACATTTTGTGTAGGTCTGGTTTTTTCATCAAGAATAGATGGAATTCATTTATTTTATTAAATGTCCATCTTCTTCCCTGGAAAACGATGCTCATTTTTGCTGGGTAAGTTATTCTTGGCTGCATATCAAATTCCTTAGCTTTTCAGAATATCATGTTCCAGGCCCTTCATTCTTTTAATGTGGATGCTGCTAGATCCTGGGTTATCCTTAGTGTGGCTCCTCCATTGCTTTTTTCTAGCAGTTTCCGGTATTTTTTCCTTCATCTGATGGTTCTTGAACTTGGCCAATATATTTCTTGGCGTTTTGATTTTAGGGTCTCTTTTAGTAGGTGATTGAAGAATTTTTTCAATGTCTATTTTACCCTCTGTTTCCAAAATGTCTGGGCAGTTCTCTTTGATAATTTCCTGGAAAATAGTGTCCAAGCTCTTTTTTTCCTCACATTTTTCAGGGAGTCCGATTATTCTCAAATTGTCTCTCCTGGATCTGTTTTCCAGGACTGTTGTCTTTCTAATAAGGTACTTGACATTCTTTTCAATTGTTTCATTTTTCTGGTTTTGCTTGACTACTTCTTGGCTTCTTCTTGAGTCATTCATTTCTACTTGTTCGAGTCTAATTTTCCATGATGTATTTTCTTCACTAACTTTTTATATCTTTTTGTAATTGTCCAATTTTGTTTTTAAGTGATTTTTTTTCTTTTATGGAATTTTTTTCCTTTTCATCCATTTTATTTTTTAGAGAGCTGTTTTGTTTTTCCAGCTCACTAATTTTGTTTCTCAATGATTTGTTTTCTTTATCCACTCTGTCTTTAATGCATGGAATGACTTCTCCAAGCTCTCTTGCCAAGCTTCCCTTTCCTTTTCCCATTTCTCTTATAGCTCTCTTGTGAGAGCCTTTTTGATTTCCTTTATGAGAGTCCCCTTAGAGGATTCCTCTGGAGACAGTCTGTTTTTAGTCTGCTCAGTGTTTGAAGTCTGCTCCCTCTCCATACAGAAGCTGTCAGTGGTTAGAGCCCTTTTAAATTTTTTGTTCATTTTTTCAGAGCAGGACTCAAAGAAAACAAATTGACAAGAGAAAAATTGGTCTGTTTTTTTGGGGGGTATGGGGCTGGATGGTGTTAATGGGCTTCCTCTATAGACTGGGGGGAGGGCAGCAGAGAGCCACTAACAGGACAGTAATGGCTGTGCTGTGTCTGCACTCTGAGGCTCTGAGAATGCACTGAGTCACTCCGGGTGGGGGTAGGGGTGGCTGGGTTCAGAGAGACGCTGGCTTTCCCGGGTTTTATTCTTCACCTCTGGTAATTACATCTTCTCTGCTGCTCCTGGCTTGCTGCCAAGATGGAGTATCCACACTGGGGTAAAAGTCTTTTCACAGAAATGGAAGAGATCGCACCCCTCCCTGCTCCGGTCTGGGTTGTGTGAGCTGCCTGCCTCACTCTCGCTGCCTGCCCTCAGTCTGTGCCCAGTCTGTTTAACTCTCCCTGAGCAAACACAAACCTTCTCTGGCGAATTTCAAGGATGTCTTCTATTGGTGATTATTTGTGGGTTTCTTTTCTGGTCAAGCATTAACTCTGAGGCTTGTCATGAAGTAAGTCTTGAGAGAAAGCTCGGAGCTCAAGCAGCTATCTGCCTCCATGCCGTCATCTTGGCCGGAAGTCCACCCATTGAGTATTTAGAAGAGGATATGAATTTAAAGTTTTAAACCAAAAATAATATTTTTGATCAATGTTTGGTCTATCAACTTTCATTTGATAGATGAAGAAACTGAAGCCCAGAAAAATGTAGTGACTTGTTGAAGGTCATAAATTACAGAATAGAATTAAAATTAAAATCTAGAACACTAAATTTTGCACTCTTTTTACATCATCATATTGTATCTCCCCAAATTTTTGTCTAAAATGAGGGGCTTATAAAGGTTGTTACCTGAGAATTTTGATGAAATTAAATGGTGATAAAGGCTTATTGTCTTTTAAATGGATTTGAAAGTTTGCCACTTTCCATTTTGTAGTGGATGGATGTACCTTTTGATATCTCCTAAAATATGGTTTTGTTAATGAGATCTCCCATATCCCCCCACATCCCCCTCAAGATGAACTAGTTTGCTCCTGTTCTGAAATGGACTGTTTTCAGAGACACTACTACTCCTGTGTATTGACCTTTGCTTTTGGCTTTCTTCTGGAAAAAGTCCTGAGGAGCAGGCAGAACTACATGTGCTTCTCTCCTGAGGGGAATCCAAAGCAGAGAATAGCTAAAATATGGAGAACTTTACAATCATATAGAAATCAGTGTCCATTATGAAGAGGGGAAATTTGTTTATATTCTTTGAGGGCTACTGTGAATCTTTCATGTGATTTCTGCATTTTTATATAGTCTTGTGATTTCATAACGTTTTCTGTAGATTAAAGATTGTCTTTCATCTAAAATATGTAACATTAATTTGAATACCTTTATGGAATCAGAGGAACTTTGTCATCCACATTTGCATAGACATATACAAAAATTATATTAAAAAAACTTCTCAGAATAAACTTTGAATGTGGACATAATGAATCAAAGATAGGCTGACTGGTGGATCATCTCTTAAGATGTGTTTTGGTTCATATGAGCTCAGAGCTTCTTGAGGGCATGAGTCCATAGATTACATACACACATATACATATACATACATACATATGTGTATGTGTAACTTGAAACTAGCCTTACTATTCTTTCTGAAAATTTTATGTAGACAGAGCCCTGAAGAGTAGAATATTTTATGAGATGAAATAAATCAAAATGAAAACCTGGGATGGATCTTTATTTTAAGTGCCACTAATAGCTTAGAACCAAGCTGACTGTAGATGGGTTGATACTAGTAGAAACTTTTTTATATTTTCCAATAAAGTTTTATTTTGCAGTAATAATCTTGTATAAACAAGCTCTGAGCTTAAACGAACTTCTTAATATCTAAAGTCTCTTGTGTTCAATTCACAGGGAAATATGGGAATATTTTCATCCTACTTTCATTCTTGCTTTAGGTGATCACTCTGGTTATTACCATTTGGTAATATTGATCCTGGGTGATCTTTCTACAAAAAAAAGCATTGAAGTCACAGTAGTGACAACTCACACATCTCACACAATCCTGCCTTGAAAAGCCTGTATAGTCAGAGAACAGTTTTAGGTGTATATGAAGAAAGGCTTGATGGCTTGGAGAACTATTTGTCAGAATTCTGAAATGGATATTACTAGTTGATTAGGCATCCTGTGCCAGCTGACATGCTACCCATGATTGCTGCTTGTCTATCTACACTCTTGTAACCTTATTTTATAGTCTTCCCATTCATACATTCTATACTCTGACTAACATGGATTACTTACTTTCTCCCATATGTTCCCTTAATTTTCTGATCTTTTACCTTTCTTCACTCTGTTCTTTATGCCCAAACTACTCTCCTCTTTTTTCTCCATATGCTGGATTCCCATCCAGTTCAAACACTATTTCCTCTACAGAGACTTTCCTGATCCACTATGAATGATGACCTATTATGCCTTAGACAGGACACAACATTTTTTCTTATATTTCTCTCATGCTCTTATCATGGTTTCATAGACCTTAAAATTGTAGGAGCACAGATGGAAGACTAGGAGAGACTTTAGAAGTCATTGAAGTCCAATTCTCTTATTTTATAGATGAGGAAACTGAGACACAGAGATGTGGAGGCATTTAGGTCCACACAGCAAATTTCTGAGGTAGAATTTGAAATCATGTCTTTTTGACTCCAAGTCCAGTGCCCTCTTTACTATATAGTATTACCATTTGAAAAGGCAAATGTTATGAATATTATGTTCTGCAATAATATATCTCCTTTCTGTGAGAAGAGGAGCCACATCTTTTCTGAATATAGTAAGTATTTAATAAAGATTCTTTACTCTATTCCCTGGTATTTCAAGGCCTATGATAATATTTCTGAGTGCAGGGAGAGTGAAAGGAGCTACAAGAAGTTACTGATGCCTTAGGGATAAAAATCTGACCCAAGGAAAGCCCAAGAGGCCTTTATGAGAAGTCTGATCAAAAGTAGATGTAGAAAACAGATATGTGAGACCAGTTGAGAAAATCAATTAATTTATCTCTTCATTTATTCCAAAAAATAAATTAGCAAACATTTTCTCTGCCAAAGTGTTTCACTGACTGCTAAGTTAAGGAAAGAAAGACATCCAAAAGACAAGAACTTTTAACTTTAAGTAATCTGTTAAGAAAAGGCAATATTCATGAAAATTTTGGAAAATAAGATAATTTAAAAGATAAAGCAACTTATAGAATTAACTGTTAGGGAAGTTGGGTTCCATTTTAGCTTGCAGCCCACTGGAGCCCTCAAAATATCTCTGGCCTCCTGGGGAAAGACTAGATCTCAATATTTGACTGCATTCACCTTGACTAATCCCAGTGCAAATATACCTTTGGGCTCATAATGACCTGAATCTGAGAGTGACAAAACCTGAAAAGCATGATCTGCAATGGTATATCTACAGGAAATATCAGATTAAGAATCAAGAAATCTGATATTTCCAGGAACTAATTAGTTATAAGCTATGTAACCATGGGCAAATCCTTTCCTGGGTCTCAGTTTCTTCATCTGTAAAATTAGTCTGGGTAAAAATGTAGGTGCCATACTTTTTTAAAAAATCTAATAAAATTAATAAAATAGACTTACAACTAGAAGGGACCTGCCTTCCAGTCTTCTCATTTTCCTTTTGAGGAATTAATGTTACAGAGATGAGGTGACTTGCCAAGGTCAATAGGTAGTAATAAATAGTAGAGCTGGCATCTACTGGTCCTTTGACTCCAAATATAAAATTCTCCCATTGAACCTCCCTGCCTCTAACGTACTAAAAGAAGCATCATCTATGACATTCTATGGGGCAGCTAAGTGGAACAATAGATAGAGCACTGGACTCATCTTCATAAGTTCAAATTTGGTCTCAGACACTTACTACCAGTGTGATACTAAATAAGTCACTTAATCCTATTTGCCTCAATTTTCTTATCTATAATGTGAGCTAGAAAAGGAAATGGCAAAGCACTTTAGTATCTCTACTGAAAACAAAACAAAACAAACTAATAAAGTCCAAATGGGGTCATAAAGAATTGGACATGACTGAAACTACTGAACTACAACAACAATATTTTATAATTCTAAAGGGTTAGTTGCAACTGTGGTTGCATAGTGGCACTGGGCTTGGAATCAGGAAGACCTGAATTCAAATATGGTTAAAAATATTTACTAGCTATTTGATCATTAAGCAAGTCACTTAATCTCTCTTTGCCTCTTTACTCATCTATAAAATGGAGATAATATTTGTATCTACCTCCAATGATTGTTGTGAGTATCAACTGTGATAATAATTGGAAAGTGCTTTACACAGTGTGGGGCACAAAGTAAATACAGTAAATACAAACCCTTATTTCATTTTTTCCTGATTTATAATCATTTTTCTAAAAGTCTTCTTTCCCTACAACATAATTATTTCTCTACAAGTTGGGACTTAACTTTTTATTTTGGACCCAGACCTGTGATTTCATAGTTTTAGGGAAACGTGAAGAAATTCAACCTAGAAATATTTATTAGCAACTATGCAAGTATATTGAATTAACTTGGTTCAACAAGAGTTTGAGAGACTGGCCCAGGTTATGATGTCAGGATAGGTGGAATTTGTATCCTTCCTGACTCAGAGACTGTTTTCTGTGCCATGCTATTTTTTATTTATCTTTTCTTCCCCTGCAGTGCTCTGTCCATCATGTACATTCAATATATTTTTGTTGAATTAGTGATGGAAAGAACCAGGCTATCAATCAGGAAACAATGCTACATCTAAATAACATTTATCCAATTTTTCAGTTGTCTTTTTTTTTTCTCCAAAGTAAATTTGCAAATTGTATTAGTAAGCAAATCAGTCCAAAGCCTGAGTGTGTGCATGAGTATATTTGGTGCCAGCCAGGCTGAGGTCACAGACTGTCCTGCTACCTCAGCACCCTGCAGCTGTTGTTGTCTCTGAGGGTAGCTCCACATGTAGACCTGCTACTTGCCTTCTCCTTCATCTCCACCTTGTTCTACTGGCCTCTACTATAG
The DNA here is from genome assembly GCF_048593235.1 of Sminthopsis crassicaudata. NCBI lineage: Eukaryota > Metazoa > Chordata > Mammalia > Dasyuromorphia > Dasyuridae > Sminthopsis > Sminthopsis crassicaudata. The sequence continues at coordinate 120,667,694 of NC_133619.1, read as the reverse complement.
GCTCAATGGAAATCACCTTAGATTGTATAGCTCTTTAATAATAATTTCTATTTATATATCACTTAAGGGTTTACAACATTTTCCTTCCTTTACACCAGCTTTTAGTTATATCATATTCTATGATTTTTTTATATTTTTAAATTTTATGTGATTATAATAACTTTTTAAATAACTACCATGTAAGAAAATTAGTACAAAAATTATTATTTCTATTTTGCAGAGGAGGAAACTGAAAATTTGAAAATTTAAGTGCCAAAGGCCAAATAGTAAATTGTAGAAATGAACTTTGAATCTCAAGTCTAGAGCCTTCCCTATTATGACTAAGTGTAATGAGGCTTGTTGTATGGGAGTGTCATGGGTGACTTGAAGGGAGGTAGAATAGCCTCTTCTCCTTTCACCCTTTTCCAAGGGAGATTTTATTTCCTATCATGAGGAGAAGCAGGAGTTTGGAGCCAGAAACTTGGCCACTTAACTCTCCTTAGAAAGAGGGACTATTTGGGTCGAATAATATCTCTCTGCTGCTGTTTCAGGTTCAAGCTAAACTTCTGATGTCTGCTTATTAATAGAGAAAAGAGAATCTTTACTTTGTATTCAAGGCCTGGCTCCCATCTCTTTCAATTCACAATGAATATAGGTGGTAAATAGTAAAGAAATCCTTTTATCCACATCAATAGCAAAGCAGAAATCAAAGGAAGTATACAGGGGAGAATATGTATACCAGACAATAGAATGAAAGAGTTCCCTGATTTGGGAGCAAAGCAACTCAGCTCATTTAAGAGAGGGAGAGTCCCAGATCTCACCAAAAGGAATTCCCCAGTCTTTTGGGGAGCAAGCCAGGGATAGTGATAATATGGAAACTGCTAGCTCCTTTCCTGTCAGCTTCTTTAAATGCTATTTTCCTTTCTTCAATGGATTGGGATCTCATCTTCCTTCTTGAATCTGGAAGCCAGAAACACTGGAAGTGACTGCAGAACTCAAAGAGATTGAGGATCCTGAACAGAACTGAAGACTCTTAGATAAAGAGTCTAAGGAACCAGAACTCTACTTTCTTTCATTCTTGCTAACTCTATAGTATAGAGGCTATACTAGGGTATCTAGGCTATACTATGGTACAGGGCAATGATCTCCACCAGTGGAAGAAAAGTCCTGTATCAATGGGCTTTAGGTCTTAGTTTACATTTATTTTCTAACTCAATTATTTCATTTGATTGTTAAACAACACAATGGCATGGGTGGGAAAGGGCTGTTAATGCCTGTTTTACAGATGAAGAAACTGAGTTCTAGATTAAGTGGCTTGTCCAACATCTTCCAGCTAATAAATGGCAGAGTCAAAGCTTCTAACTGAAGTCTTCTGACTCTAAGACCAAGGTTCTATTCACTGCCCCATCCTGCTTCTCCTGGGGTCTTACTGATATTGCAGAAAATAAGCAGCTAGAGATAAGTGGTGTAGTAGTGCCGAATGTGGAGTTGGGAAAATCTGAGTTCCAATCTGGCCAGGGAAACTTAGTAGTTGTGTAACACTGGGCAAGTCACTCAATTCTATGTGGCTCAGTTTCTTCTTCTGTAAAAATAAGTCGAAGAAGGAAATGGCAAAACATTCCAGCATCTTTGCCAAGAAAGCCCCAAATGGGGTCATGAAGAATAAGACACGGCTGAACAATAAAAAAGAGGTAAAACTTTTGGACATTTTTTTTTGCCCTGTTAGTCATCCAAAATATCTGATTTTTGAAAAACAAATCCCCCAGCTTTTCACATGTCATAGAGTTTATTGTCTTTAGTCACATCCAACTTTTGCTGACCCCATCATAGAGTTTACTGCTAGTATATATCACTGTGTGTGTATTATTGAGGACTGAAAGGATGAAAGGGCTGAAATCATAAGTCAACTAAAATTGTATATTTATTGTAAAAAAATTTTCAGCTCAGCTTAGCCCCATGGGAGAAAGAACAGAGATTTCATTCTCTTATTCAATCAGAAGTTCTGGTTTAGTCACTCCCTCCTTTCCTGTATCCCTGCAGAAATGATAAATCAAAGAGTCAGTGAGCTAAGAACATCTACTCAGTAAACCTTCAAAAAGCAACTCTCCCTTCTTGAACTTTTGATTCACACCTGCTCAGCTGAGCCTGCCTTTCTCTCTTGAACTTTCAGTGAAGGAGAAGCACCTTTCCTCCATTCTCCACTGTGTCTACTTGCAAATGATAGTGGACACATATGTTGCATGAGGGAATATCATGAGTCTGCTTCTCTGCCTTCCAACTACCTCATTTGCTTTTGTTAATTTTCCTCAACGTAGGTACCTGAACAGAGAATCTGAGGGATGACCTTTTGGGGAGTGGTTAGTTTCAGAGTTTGTGGTCTCCTCTGTTAGAAATGACTAGAACCAGGAGTATTGTGTAGCTTAATCATTTTTAGAGATGAAGACCAGGACTAGGAGGATGAACTGTTCTACCTTACTTGCCAGAGGACATGGACCTTGAAGTAGTTGTTAAGAAAATGCAGAGCTCAAGCTAAGGTGAAATGGCTTTTTAAAATCCTACTGTTTCTTGTTTTAATGTTTTAAAATAGCAACCTCTGCAGGGAGTAAAATGGGAGTTATGAGATATTGCTTCATGTTTTATATCTTTGTCAATGAATGTTTATGAGTCTTTTATTTTTTAGTATTTATTTTGCATGGGAAAAATAAATATCTTATACTTGGTATACATTGTATCTTGAGTTCCTTTTAATTAGAAATCCTTCTACTTTCTGACAGGTAGAGCCTACAGAGAAAGGATTTTGAACTCTCAGTGATTTCACCCCTCCCTGGTACCAGGGAAAGAGATATATAGAAGCAGAGAAAAAGGGAAAAATAATCGCTTTAGAAGTCACTTTACTAGAACTGAACCTAGTACCTGTGAACTCCTAGAGCTAGAAGCTCCTTAATGAGAGAGAGGACAATCCAAACCCCAGAAAGATATGTTATTATATTTATATTTGTTTAAAAAGTTTAAAATCTTTGGGAATGTCACTTATCATTCTATTTCCCAATTCTCCCTATTCTTGATTATGTTCACAGGAGCCAAAAGAGAACCTAGAAATCATCTAGTTATACCTTCTCATTAAACAGATGAGGAAACTGAGACCCAAAGGGATGAAGGGATTATTGCAGGTAGCATGTGGGAGAGGCAGAGAACTGAGCCTAGATCCTTTTGTGCCAGATTCTTAAATTATGGTTTGCATCCCTATATGTGGTCTCTTAACTGAATGTGGGGGTCAAAAATTGTGATTTATTATCAATAAATGTTTGATTTTTATACCTATTTTACATATCGGTATACTTGGGGTCAGGTAAAAATTTCTCAAATAAAAAGGCATTATGAGTGGGAAAAAGCCTTTGACTCCAAATCCAGGGTATATCACACCACACACTTATTACTTTGTTCCTTTGGATCTATACATTTTCTGTGTGACTTACAATGAGGCAAATCCCCAAAACAACCTAACTGAGTCAACTGGAACACAAAATCAAGGAGTCCGAAAAACCTGGTTTTTACAGCATCCCAAGCAGGCTGATAAATTTACTCAGCCTCTTTATCCCTCAACTGCCCTGTCTTTAAACTATGGATAATAATTCTTGCTTGTAAAGTCTTTTGAAATCTTCAGATAAAAGACTTTAATGGGACAAAGACATTTAGATTATCAGCTCCTGACAGAAAAAAGTGCTTGATTTAATGTTCTTTACCGTGACTTGCATGTTTTATTGTTTTCTCCTCTAAGCATGCAAGACTGTGTGATCTAACATAAAAATGAGCAATTTACCTGAAGAAAGTGTCACCTGGATTGAACCAGTCTCTACCCTGTGGATGGCCAGAGTCAAACAGAGCAGGTTAGAGTCAGGAATCAAACAGAAGTTTAATTTGAAAATGGGGGAAATTATTTCTAAGCAAGGAGGCAGATTAAATATATGTGCTAGAGCCCTAGTCCTAGTGGAAAGACCCACTTTAGAGTAGGCAGACTAGTGGCTATACAGTGAAGTATCCTTGATAGTGAGTAGTAACTGCAACAATGTGATAAACTTGATTCATAGCAGGGCATCATAACTTGATTTTGTTGGAGCTTGTCCTATGTTTGTCTTAGCTCAGAGAATACATGGTGCTGGTCAAAGCAATACAGTAATTATATGATTTTGCCAGAGGATAAGATCATCTAGAAGGTGACTGCAAAGAATTGTTATGTAATGCTCAGGAGATTGCTTACTGAGCCTTAGCTTTGGAAAAAGGAGTGTGTACTCAAACCTTGATATTTCCTCCTTTTGGCCAAAGGGAAAGAGTTCTGAAAGAACCCCTCCCTGCTCTTATGGTCAAAAAGGGAGAGGCAGGTATAAACTAAGATGCCATGAAGGGCCAGTTAGACCAGAACAAGACCTTGATAAATATCCCAAATATCATTGCTAGCTATTGTTTATTTATAAGCAGAACAAAATGTGGAGTCAAGAATGTAGACAGAGAAAATACCAAAACACACTTGATCCAAGGCTTTGGTGGTTGGGCACATAACAAAAAGGAAGAGGAGGGAAAAAAAAACAAACCTAGGACAGTATCCCTTTTCCAGAATCTTGGGACAGTTATCTCATCTGGAAGTCAGCTGCTTCTGGTTCTGTACTAGACAAACCTGTTATTCACTCAGGAATGGGAGCTTTCTTCAGAGGATGCAGAAGTGCACACCCACAAGTTTGGCAGTTGTGAGAGTATTCAGAAAGATAGGGACCCTTAAAAGTCATATGGGTTGATAGTTATGGGAAAAATTGCATTAATCTTTGGGTCTGAGTTTCTGGTCAGTATGAGGTCCGTGATTAAGGATCTTTAAACAGCACATCATCATCCACTTTCCCAACCCTGCAGGTCTAGGTTCAAACAATGCAATAAGGTTTTTCATGAATCCATAATCATAATTATACTATATTATGTCATGCTACAAATCATAAAAGTTAAGAGGATTCTCAATAGTTTTGAAAAAGGAGAAGGGAGATTTACATGTAACCAATTTTACTTAAAAAAAAACCCTCTTAAACATAAGTATCTTTAACCAGAAGATCAAAGCAATCAACAATATTAAGTAACATCAAGTATCCTTATGCTAGAATACATTATCAAAATCCATTTAACCATCACAATTTTTGTCCCAGATATTTCATGTAGTTATCTGATTCCTAGATATCTTTTCTTGGATAATAGGTTTTATTCTCAGTGCAACTATAAAGGAGGTTCTCCTTTTCTACTTCCAAATCTAGAGGTTTTGAGATAATTATGGCTAGCTACAAGACAATGCAATTTAGTAAATTTGGTTCTGCAATCTTGAAACTTCAGAAAATTTCATGTCAGAAAATTATATGTCATTTCTCATTTCTATCCTTATCTAAATCCTGTGCCTGTTATAAGAATCTTTAAAAATTCATGAGGATCAGGATGAATATTGGAGTGGTTGTGGGAAAATTGGGACACTAATAAATTGTTGGTGAAGTTGTGAACTGATTGATCCAACCATTATGGACAGCAATATGGAACTATGCCCAAAGGGCTGTCAAACTGTGCATACCTTTTGATCTCAGCAGTGTCTCTACTGGCCTGTTTCTCAAAAAGATCATAAAAAATGAGTGGATGTCCATCATTGGAGAATGGCTGAATAAGTTATAGTATATGAATGTTATGGAATATTATTATTTTATAAGAAATGATCAGCAGGATGATTTCAGAAAGGTCTGAAGATACTTACATGAACTGATGCTAAGTGAAGTGAGTAGAACCAGGAGAACATTGTACACAGTCCCAAGATTATGTAATGATCAATTCTGATGGACATGACTCTTTCCAACAGCAAGATGATTCAGACCAGTTCCAGTGGTTTTGTGATAGAGCCATCTCCATTTAGAACATAAGGTTTTGCAAGGGTGAATGTTGAAAACTATGCATATATTTTGAAAAGAAAAAACTTTTAAAAATTCATGAGGCTCCAACTGTAAAATGATATTTACTATCCTTTAAAATGATCAGATACATTAAAAATGGAAAAAAAATCAACTTTCTTTACCATACTAAATATAATTCATATGTAAAATTCAATCTCTAATTTAATAAATCCCTAACCCAATTTTGAGAATGTCTTACTAAAACATACTTAAAGCCTGAATTTCTAAGACAGATAAATTTGAAAGCCAATCATATGCATATGCATATAATTCTTAAAGAAAGCAATTTAATCCTGTTGCTTTCTCAAATTTTCTGTTTCACTTATTCAGAAACTATTTTTATATTGCATCTTTGCATATAAGACAAACTTTGTCTAATTATTTTCACCTTAGGAATATATCACTCTGATAATCATAATTATACACAAATATAGATTAAAAATTATGATATGATTATACTTTCATCCTCTTATAATAATCAAGAGATGTTCCAGTATTAATCTATTATTTAATAGATTCAGCATTGTACTTACAAAACTTTTTGATTATAGAAATTTTCTATGAAAGAAAAAGAACATAGTTATAACTATGTCATATATCATAACAGGAGGGAAAATTCCCTTATTTGCTTGCTTCTAAGCATGAGTCATATTTGACATCCAATCATGCAGTCATTAAGTATTAAAAATAAGGCTCAAGATTAGTTAGGAGAGGAAAATTCCTTTTTAGAAAGGAAATTCCATAGTGGGGAGTTAGAATCAAGAGAATCCTATCTTGGGCCATATCAAAGTCATTCCTAAATTTTTGCCTAAGCATAGATATTCACCTTTAACAGTTCCTAGACTTCAGTGCATGCCATTTTCCACTATTGGTGTCATAAAAATTAAGATATCTATCCTGTAATCAAAGTTCTAAATAAAAGTAAATTACAGCAACAAGAATTTCTTACCTAAAATAGCAAAATTTTTATAAACCTTTACTTATAAATTAAAGCTAACCATATTCTGACATACCACAACTAATTAATAGTTGATTCATCATTAATATGTTGAAGTTACATCTTTAAATCAGTCTATATACTTTCATAATAGCCAAGATTTTCAAAGAAAATTTTGCTATTATATATTATCTGCTATATAACAAAATGCCACTAAATGTTTTTTTCAAATGTCTATTTTTAAACATCTCAACTTTTAAAACCCCAACTTGTGTTTTAGTCCATCATCCAAATTAAAAAGTATTTTTGTCTAACAGCATTTCATTATAGCAAATGGTCTCTGAAATTTCATAATATAAGAAAATTGGGAAAACAATGATAACATAAACAATATTGTGTATTTAAAACATGAAACAAAATTTTGGATGATATTAACTGCATTTCCAAATTATCTTATGAAAATCATTAATCTTATTACCTTTGACTTATTAAATCCATTTAAAATTACTTGATATGGAGCGATTATATTCAATTAAAGAAATAATAATAGTAATGATATAGTAATAATAGTAAGGATATAGCAGATAACAGTTACTGTGTTAAGTACTCTACAATCATTATATTATTTTAATCTTTACAACAATCTTCAGGGGAGGGAACCATTATTATTTAAATACTCTTTACAAATCAGTAAATTGGAGCAAATAAAAATAAGATTTGCTTAATATTACACAGCTAATACATTTCTGCAACCAGGAGGTAATTCAAGTTTTCCTTAATTCTCCCAGCATTTATTTCAACATCTTTATTTGGAATTCTGAGATGATCAAATAAGAGCTAACAAGGTGGGGCAGCTAGGTGGAGTAGTGGATAGAGCACCAGCCCTCAAGTCAGGAAAATCAGAGTTCAAATGAGACCTCAGACACTTAACACTTCACACTTCCTAGCTGTGTGACCCTATGCAAGTCACTTAACCCCAATTGCCTAAGGGGGAAAAAAGAGCTAACGAGAAATGACTATAAGGTACAAATCTTTTACCTATATTTTTTCTGTTTTCATTCTGGGATTATTTCTAAACTAGCTGCCTTTCCTTGTCACCCGAGAACCACAAAGCTGTGAGTCTCCAAGAGAAAATGCCATATACTTTTTTCTTTCTTTTAAAATAACACTTTATTTTTTTCTAATTACATGTAAAGACATTTTAACATTCATTTAAAAATAAATTTGAATTCCAAATTATAGATAAGTTTTTCTTTTATTTTTTTAAAGTGTTAATAATATTTTATTTTTCCAAATACATGTAAAGGTAGTTTCAACATTCATTTTTGTAAAACTTTGTGTTCTAAATTTTTCCCTCCATCTTTTTCCTCCCTCTCCCCAAGATAATAATTAATCTGAAACAAGTCAAAGATGTTTAATCCTTTTAAACAAAAAAAAAATAGACCAAAAGGGGAAAAAACATGAGAAAGAAAAAACTCAAACAAACAAAAAGGTGAAAATACTATGCTTCGATCCACATTTGGTTTCCATAGTTCTCTCTTTGAATGCAGTTGGCATTTTTCATCTCAAGTCTTTTGGAATTACTTTAAATCACTGTATTGTTGAGAAGAGCCAAGTTCATCACAGTTGGTCATCACAGAATATTGTTATTGTGTAGTGTTCTCCTGCTTCTGCTTATTTCACTCAGCATCAGTTCATGTAAGTCTTTCTAGGCTGAAATCAGCCTGCTCATCATTTTTAATAGAACAATAATATTCATATATTATAACTTATTCACAACAGAGGGGCATCCATTCAATTTCCAGTTCCTTGTCACTAAAAAAAGAGTTGCTGCAAACATTTTTGCATATATGGGTTGTTTCCCAATTTTAGTTATCTCTTTGGGATGCAAAACCAGTAGTGAGATTGCTAGATCAGAGGGTATGCTCAGTCTTAAAATCCTTTGGGCATAGTTCCAAAATTATTCTTCAGAATGGTTAGATTATTTTACAACTCCAACAACAATGCACTAGTCTTTCAGTTTTCCCACATTCCCTCCAACATTTATCATTATCTTTTCCTGTCATTTTAGCCAATCTGAGAGGTATGAAGTGGTATCTTTTTTATTACTATTATAGCTTTTTATTAACAAAACATGTGCATGGGTAATTTTTCAACTTTAACCCTTGTAAAAATTTCTTGTTTTTTCCCTCCTTTTCCCCTCCTTCCTTCCACCCTCTTCCCTGGGTAGCAGGTAGTCCCATACATGTTAAATATGTTAAAGTATATGTCTTTCTCTCTCTCTCTCTCTCTCTCTCTCTCTCTCTCTCTCTCTCTCTCTCTCTCTCTCTCTCTCTCTCTCTCTTTCTCCAAATGTATGCAAATGTGTGTGTATGATGATGTAGTAGTAGTAATAATAATAGTAATAGCAGTAGTAGTAGTAGTAATAATAGTAGTAATATTAATAATAATAGTAATAATAGTAGTAGTATGAAAAGTGGTACAAGGTGATGTGGTTCACCCTACAACCCATAGTATTCTCAAACTTCCTTTTGCTGCTATATGTTTCACTATGTTCTAGTCAGGCACCTTCCTTCTGACTTGTTGATCTGACTTTATGGATTTCACCCAAAGCTGTATTTTAAGGAATTGGGCTACTTTATATAGAATGCTTCACAGGCTTAAGAGCTAGAAGAAACTTTAGAGTTCATTCTTGTTCCCTCTTGTTGTTATTCAATTGTTTTAGTCTTACCTGACACTTTGTGACCCATTTGGAGTTTTTTAGCAAACATATTGGAGTGGTTTGTCATTTCCTTCTCTAGTTCATTTTTACAGATATTGAAACTGAGGCAAATAGGATTAAGTGGCTTTCCCAGGGTCACAAAGCTATTAAGTGTCAAAAACCAGATTTGAGCTCCTCTTCCTGACTCCAGACCCCACACTCCATCCCCTGCTCTACCTAATTTCCCTCCCCTCTTGTAGCAGATATGAAAACTGAGGCCCTTAGAAGTTGTCATTTGCTTAAGCTCATACAAGCCTACTTATTCAAACTCTAAATCCAATTTTCTTTTCACTGTACCATTTTCTAGTATATAATAGATAATCCAGTTTATTAGTAGTCTTGTTATTTAAATAAAAAGCTGTTTCCCCATCTATGGGGCTACCTCAGGTTCACATAATGAAGACTTTTACAGAATGGCCACAAATTTAAAGAGCTTGAAAGTATTATAGACATTATCTGATCCCACCTTGTTTGACAGATGAGAAAATTGAGGCTCAGAAAGATTGTAACTTGTTTAATATAACAGCTGAGTATAGCTGAAAGTAAAAGTCAGTTCTAATTCTCAGTTCAATATTTTTGTCAGTCTATAATTTCACCATGTAGTCCACTGAAAATAGCACTAGATTTTGGGGTAGTAGAGCTAGCTTCCAATGCAGTTCTACTTATTAATGTTTACAGGATCATGTTGAAGTCTTTTAACCTCTTAATCCTCAGTTTCCTCATATATTGTAATATAATATTATATATATATGTATATATATATATATATATATATATAATGAGGATGATGGACTATATGTCTCTGTGATCTTTCAACTCTAAATCTATGATGCCATTATATGTATGTATAAATATATAATAAAGGATAAAATAAGTACTTTGGTCTTAAAGAAAAATGCCATTCCAAACATCTTACTGATTTTAGCCACATCTTAGGTCTGCAATTCCATAAAGCTCTCTCGCTTCCTGACATCAGTAAAGAAGTTTTATATAGCATCAGCCATATCCATGACCTATTAGAAAATTTGAGCACAGTGTTTCATATTGATTAAATGTAAAGCATTACAGGAAGAAAGTTTCAGAAGTGCTCTGTGGAGCTTCAACATGCTGAATATGTGAACTGAATACTACCAACTGAGCCAATCATCTTTTGAAAAGTTCACGGAGAATATTGTCAGGATAAGGGCAGTGTTTAATCATAGAAGTCATTTAAAAATCAAATCTTCTTGCAATTATCTTTTAATGTTTGGTGGCTGGATTCTGACTTGTCTTGAGTGTGAAAAGTTAATGGGCTGCTTTTAAATAGGCAAGCTTATCCCTATAATAGGCTAAAGCCAATCCTTTGAAGTGAAATGACAGGAGTCTCATTAAAGGGAAACTAAATTCGCCAACTATCCATTCTTCATTCAAAGAACCTTAACACTAAAGTGAGCGGGAGTTTCCCAAGAATTCTTGGGTGAGCTGGGAGTCTACAATACCAGAAGGAATGTCCTTTGAGGGCAGGGACTGTGACATCATAGTTTTTGCATCTCTAAGTACCCAGGTTAGTGCTTAGTACATCTGATAGCTAGTTAGGTGTCTAATAAATACTTGGTAATTAACTGATATTCCCTGTTGTTGTGTTCCTAGATCCTGGGGGTAAACAGTTAATGGAATAAATTGAAAATTAAATTTTGAAATGGCTTTAGAAATTATTTAGTTTAATATTTTCAGTTAAACAGATGGGGAATTGAGGTCCAGAAAGACTTAAATTAAAATAGTGAGTTGGTGGAACAGCTAGGACAGTCAGGAACCTAGATCTCTTAATTCCAATCCACTGTCCTTTCTATCACTGCATGTGAGTTTGAAGAAATTGGTATCACTGACCTCTGAAAGCTAAAAATGACCCCATTTCAAAAATTCAATTTAAAAAACCAATCAATAAATCCTAATTACGTACAGGGCATTATGCTAAGTGCTGAAGATAGAAACATAAAGTGGAAACAAACCTGTCCTTAAGGAGGCTCCATTTTAATTGGTAGATGTGACATACATAAAAATAAGTAAATATTAGATTTATGCAAAATAAATACAAAGGAATTTCTGTGGGAGAACAAACAACTGAGTTTATCAGCAAAGGGCTCCTTGTTCCCTTGAAAGGAGGAGTGAATTAGAAAAAAAAAACAAAAAACTGGGGGAATAGCATTCATTGTGTTTGGAAAGCCAGAAAGAAGGACATTCAAAGCCTTCTTCTGGGATCTAGAGAGCAGCTAGAAAGTTCAAAGGTTAAAGCACTGACCCTGGAGTCAGGAGGACTTGAGTTCAAATTTAACCTTAGACACTAATTAGTTGTGTGACTCCAGGCAAATCACTCAACCCTCTTTGCCTCAGTGTAAAATGAGTTGGAGAAAGAAATGGCAAATCACTTTAGTATCTGGAAAGAAAAGGCCAAATGGGGTCAGAAATAGTCAGACATGACTCACAGCATAAGATGTAGTGTTGAAAGGGATTGTAGAGATTATCTAGCATAACAAATATATTTAACATATGAAGAAGGTGGGGATCAGAGAGTTAAATAATTTTGTTTAAGGTTACATAGAAATTTAGAGAAAAGAGCTGGAGCTATTAGCTCCTAGCTTAGCTTGCTTTCAACATCACTATTTGGGCACCATAATAAGAAGAATGATATATAGTCCATTTTCTCATTATTTGGTTGATCAAACATCCTATTCCAATATATTCTTTTCAAAACTACTGAAATGATTTTCCTAAAGTGCAGGTCTGACCATGTAATCTCATTATTCAATAAGGTCTATTTCCCTGTTACTTCCAGTTTCAAATATCCACTCTTTTGTTTAGCATTTAAGGCCTTTCACAATCCTGTTCCATCTTCTAGATGTGTGTGTGTGTGTATGAACAAATATGAATGAAAAAAATGGTGTTCTTTACATATACACATACGTATACATTCTTACATATATGCTAATAAATAAGCCATAAATACATACATAAACATATACCCATATATATGTATATAGATAGATACATACACATAATTCTAGGGTCTAGACAAACTGGTGGTGTTGCTATTCTTCACACACTCTTATATAATAATAAAATATGAAATTAAAATATGATAACATCCATTAAGCAGAATCAGATAAAGAAAGAGAAATAGATTCACATTTACCATCGTAGGGAGAGGGGAAAGGAGGAATAGAGGGAAGAAGGGATAGAATTTGGAACTCAAAACTTTAAAAAACAAGTTTAAAAATTGTTTTTGGGAAAATTATTTTAAAAAGGAAACTTTATACTGTGTTAAAATCAGAGACAATTTACTTTCAAAAACCCTACTTTTAGATTGTGAATAGTGTTTGTGTACAGCAGTCTATGGGACAGCTAGGTGATACAATGTATAGCGCTCTAGGCCTAGAGTCAGGAAGATTTGAATTCAAATCTAGCCATGAAGGAAAACATGCCTACTGATGAAAGACTTACATTTACTTACTCTTATGAGCTATTATTTGATCATTGCACTCTATAGCTTTCAATTTTAAAAGTTTTTAAAAAGAAATTTATCTGCTTGGCTAACTATACTGATCAAATTAAATGAATAATTAATTGCTAACAAATCATTGCTATTTATATCTTACCCTTCAGGATATGAGCAGAGATTTTTCAAAAATAATGAGCACATTAAATGACACTGCTTTTAATAGCAAAATCTGTTTTATTTAAACACACATAAATAAAAATTTAAAATATTGTTTATTCATTTTGTTCTCATCCTTCTAAAATGTATGGTTTTATATTTGTTTTGTAATATACCTATATATAAATTACAAATAGATACACATATATTGGGAATAAGTGCTCAAAAATGTTTTACTCACAAAAGTTTGAAAAGCATTCTATTGCTCAACCAGCAAAGTTGAACTTTTCTAATATGTTGTCCCATGTTTTTCTTGTTGCTGGTCAGTCATTTCAGTTATATTTGACTCTGTGTGACCCCATTTGACCTATTTTCCAAGATTTTTTTGGCAAAGATAATGGAGTGGTTTGCCATTTCCTTCTTCAGTTTATTTTACAGATGAAGAAACTGAGGCAAACAGGATTAAATGACTCACACAGGTAATATGTGTCAGAAGCCAGATTTGAAATCATAAAGATGAGTCTTCCTGATTCTACCAGTGCTCTATATCTGATTACTCCTGTCCTGTGCTGTATCCAACAATAAACAGTGGCTTGGTAATGTCGCAATGAATATCAGAACTACAACTCACTCATTTCAGTTAGTCCAAGTTATTTAGGAAAGCCTATGCATTATATTTCCTTTTCTTTCTATACAGATCCCTCAGGAAAAAGAGTTTGGGAATCTTTACCAGATTTTGATTTCAAGTTCAGGTTAAGTCAACATGGTAAAATGAGCCAGAATACAGCAGTTTGAGTGCTGGCTCTGATGTCTTCTCAAGGTATGTCCATAAGCACAAGTTCATAATATTTTAGGCTTGGAATTTTTAGAATTGGAAGGATTCTTGTTTATTATTTAGTCCTAGAGTTGCACTGAATCCTGGTCTATATATTTGATTAAGTTGATCACTTTGAGGGATCATTCCAGAAAGACTGATAGAATACTAGGATCTCAGAATCAGAAGGGACTTTGGAGGCCATCTTATTCAACCTATAATTAATCAGGAATTCTCCTATATTAATAGCTAATAATAAGATCTAGTATTCTTGTAGCTCTTTAATGTCAGAAAAATGCTTTATATGTATTATCTATGACAATCCTGTGAAGTAGGTGCATTTATTCTCATTTTACAGATAGAGATGCTGAAATTGAAAGAGATTAAAGACTTTACTCAGTGTACCACTGCTATTAAGTATTTAAGGCAGGATTTGCTTCAAGTCAAGTGCTTCATGCTAGCAAATAGTAGGCATTTAATAAATGCTTATTGGCTGACTATCTACCCAGCTACCCCTCATGTGAAGATTGAAGAAGACTAACTCCTTAATATTATACATGAGCAAAATGAACCCAAGCTAAGACTTAAGTTAAATAACAGTACTAAACTAAAAGGAATTTATTTTATATATGGAAATTGAAGAGGTGCTGCACATGCCAAAAAGTTCTGTAGTGAGCTGGGTAGCTTATTTTTCCCTGAAGCAATTGCCAAATATTTTCTGCATGACATTTGTATTACATAAGAGTGAGAAAAGGCTTATAAATAATGTTAAGCCAGATTTTGATATCCTCTATATTGACTGAAGTAGAGATTCTTATCAATCATAGAATCATAGTTTTAAAGTCTAAAAGGATTATTAAAAAACACATTAGAAAACTGAAATATGAGATGATTAATTGACTTAAATAGTTGACACTATAGGGTCTGAGGTGACATTTGAACCCAAGTCTTTCTGAATTTAATATCAACCTTATGGTATTTACTTTGCCATGTAGACATTTACTTAATTAACTAATTTTTATTATTGTTTTTTGGAATTTTTTTCTTTTTCTTTTTTTGATACAAAAGCTTTCTGAATAATTGCTGGGCAGGTGACAATCTTGCTTTTTTACAGCCTCATCTTTGTTAGTTGACATCAGCCTGTCATTAGCATGGAGCAGTGAAATGAATATTCACAGTCCCACTAAAATTAAGAATCAAATTAAGTCACAAATAAATCTCCATGGAGCCACAGATTAAAAACAAATTATATCAATTGCAATGTTCTTTGCTTAATACCTTCTATCCAGTATTCAGAAAGTAGTTTAGTGATACTTCATTGATTTGGATTCCCACAATTAAATTTTTTTTCATAATTCAGTAGAGGAGCTTAATAGAAATTTACTTTTGTTTAGAAAAGTCTTTTTTAATTGATAGTTTATAATACAAACAGAATTTCAGAGAGAACTATTTTTAAAACTGTATTGATTTTTTCGTTTCCTTTGATTTATTTCACCCCTACCAACAAGGTTATATCTTATATATTCTAAAACAAAACACCAACAGAGCAATCCAGTAAAACCAACCAATATTCTTCAACAAAGAAAGTGCAACATATTTCTCAACTATTCTCTAGAGTCAAGATTGGTCATTATTTTTATACATTATTATAAAAGTTTGTTCTTTTCACTTGTGGTATTGTTACCCTTCACTCCATGTCAGTTGTATTATTCTTCCTATCTTTCAATATTCCTTAGAAATATTGATGAGAGGGGTGGAGCCAACTTTATCTGAGCTCTTCCTGGTTTCCCTTAGATCATCATCAGATCAAGTCTCTGAACTGGTTTTGGAGTGACATAACTCACAAATATTTGGAGTGTGACAAATTTCCAGCAGAAAATATTTTGGAAGAACTTCAGAAAAGATCTGTTTCAATAAAACATGGGGGGAGGAACTGCAGCCAAGTGTAGGCACAAAGCAGAGACATAGGGTGGTATATAGTCTACACTGTGGGAAATCTACCAGGACACTCTTAGGCAAAATACAGCAACATTGGCTAGTCTGTCTTGGTACAAAAGCCAGTGGACCAGCAGATTAGATGTGAGACATCCAACATATATTAAAAGGGCAAATAGTGAGCCTCTGAACCCCAGAATAATGTAGGACTTGGCCATGCCCATCCAGAGCATTGGCATAGAGTAGCATAAAGCCTTTTGTCACCTGTAGAGAAAGCTTGTGACATTCTCCCCTTTGCCCTAAGAACTGGACTCAACCTTTAAAAAATGAGCAAATAAAGTAAAAAGAGCACTAATCATCAATGCTATTATGGAGACATGGAAGAACATATCTCATATTCTGAGGACACTAAAGAAAAATCATCTCCAGATGAAATCACAAAGCATGATATGAGTTGATTCCTATCTTATAAGGCTCTTTTGGAAAAATTAAAAAAGGATCTTAAAAGAGAGTTAGAAGAAAAATGGGGAAGGGAAATAAGAACAAGCAAAAACAAGAAAAAAGAAAAAAAATAGAAGAGAATATAAAATACCTTATTGGAAAAACAACTGACTTGGAAAATGGACCCAGGAGAGACAATCTAAGAATTGTTGGATTACCTAAAAACCATTATGAAAAAAAGAGCCTAGACATCATCTTTTTGGAAATCATCAAGGAAAAACTGCCCTGATGTATTATGGGCCAGAACTCTGTACTTGAAACAAGGATTCTTACAAGGTACTAATTCAGTGGAATTGATAAGACAATGGTTATCTAGTTTAGCATGGTGATTAATAGTTCTTTAGTTCAGTATGATTAATTTAATCTTACAACAAATAATGGTTCTCTAGTGATATAATGATTTGTTTATACTCAGTATATTGTAAATGATCTAATTATAATAAAGAAAATAAACTTGGACAAACTCAACCAGGGTCAGAGCCAGAGAAGACAGAGGACAGGAGGTGGGAACTCAAGCTCTTGGAGCCAAGGAGAGAGATTCACTCCATCTCACACTACCGTAATGGCTAGACTGTCCTCCTGCATTTCTCCACTGAGACCAAGGCCCATCTGAAGGATCTCCAAAAAGCTAGCTGAAGCCCCAGTCAAGGAGACAACACTTTGAAGGAGAAAATAAAGAATTTGGATTTTAACAAGTCTTCTTGTGGTGGTTCTTCTTATGGCTCTTTTTGTGGTGATTACTGAACTGAAACAAAGACTGCTTCAAGACCTCCAGAAAACCAACCAGAACACTACACTGATGTCCTAGAACAAGAGGGTAAAATAGCCTTTGAAAGAATTCATTCTAAGGAATATTGTAGCTAAATTTCAGAATTATCAGATCAAGGAGAAAATATTACAAGCAGCAAGAAAGAAATCATTCAAATATTGAGGAACCATAATCAGGATTACCCAGGACCTGGGAACTTCTACTTCAAAAAATCAAAGGCCCTGGAATCTGATATTCTGAAAGACAAAGTAGCTTGGATTGCAGCCAAGAATCAACTATCTAGCAAAATGAAGCATTGTCTTTCAAGGGAAAAAATGGATATTCAATGAAATAGGTAAATTTCTTTGTTTCTGATGAAAAGACCAGAGCTGAACAGAAAATTTGATCTTCAAATACAGAACTCAACAAAAACATAAAAAGGTAAAAAGGAACAAAAATAACTGTTTCTTTAAAAAGTTAAGAAATTTGCATCTCTTTATGGGAAAATGATATGTTTAACTTGAGACCTGTATCTCTGTTATAGATATACTTAGAGAGTGCAGGTATAATTTGATTTTACTGTGATGACATAAAAAAAAAACCTAGAAATACAAAGGGGATTGTACTGGAAGAATAGGAAAACTGAAGTAAAATGGGGCAAATTACATCTCAAGAAGAAGGAAAAAAGATATTACAAATGAAGGAAAGAAAGGAGGAAAATGGGGATTGTGTGAATATTACTCTCATCAGATTTGGCTCAACGATAGATAGAATATCAGACATATTTAGCTTCACAGAGAAATTTATCTCACCCTATAGGAAAATAGGAGGGGAAAGGGAAAGAAAAGGGGAAGACTAACAGAAAGGAAAATAGAAGTAGAAGGGGAAAGGAATAAAAAAAAGAGGAGGACTGTTTGGGGAAGGTGGTGTCAGAAGCAAAATACTGGGGGGGGGAGGGAAAGGGGGAAAGAAAAGAGAAAAATATAATTTGGGGAAAATAAGACAGCAGGAATTATAGAGTTAGTAATTTTAACTGTGAATGTTAATGGTATGAACTCTCCTATAAAATGGAGTGGATAGCAGACTGAAATAAAAGCCAGAATCCTACAATGCATTGTTTACAAGAAACACATTTAAAACAGTGATACATATAGAGTAAAAGTAAAAGACTGGATAAGAATCTATAATGCTTAAGCTGAAGTAAAAAAAGCAGGGATAATGATCCTGATCTCAGATCAAGCAAAAGCTAAAATAGAACAAATTAAAAGATATAAGAAAGGAAATTTGATCTTGCTAGAAGATATCATAGGTAATGAAGTAATATGATAATAAACATATATGTAGCAAGTGGTATATAAAAACTTCAAAATCAAATGCAGAAAAGCAGAAATAGTAAATGCTTCTTTTCAGATCATGATGCAAAAAAATTATAAGCAATAAAAGACCAGGGGAAAATAGACCAAAAATTTAATAGAAAATGAATTAATCTAATCCTAAAGAATGAATGGGTTGAACAACAAATTATAGACTTAATCAAAAATTTTATCCAACAGAATGAGAATAAAGAGACAATATATCAAATGGTATGAGATACAGTTAAAGCAGTTCCTAGGAGATGTTTTATATCTCTAGATGCTTATTGCATAAAATAGATAAAGAGAAGATTGATAAATTGGGCATGCGACTAAAAAAGCTAGAAAATGAACAAAATAAAATACCCCGATTAAATGTCAAATTTGAAATTCTGAAAATAAAATGGGAGATTAATAATATTGAAAGGACTTCTGGCCAAGATGGCGGCGTGGAGGCAGACAGCTGCTTGAGCTCCACATTTTCTCTCAGAACTTAGTTCATGACAAGCCTCAGAGTTAATGCTTGACCAGACCACAAATAATCACCAAGAGAAGACATCCTTGAAATTCGCCAGAAAAGGTCTGTGTTTGCTCGGGGGGAGGGTCAAACAGACTGGGCGCAGACTGAGGGCAGGCAGCCAGAGTGAGACAGACAGCTCACACAGCTTAGACTGGAGGGGGGAGGGGTACAATCTCTGCTGTTTCTGCAAAAATACTTTTATCCCAGTGTGGATATTTTGTCTTGGCAGCAAGCCAGGAGCACCAGAGAGGGTGTAAACACAGGAGGTGAAGATTAAAACCCCAGAAAGCTAGCGTCTCTTGGAACCTGGCTACCCCCAAACCCCACGTGGAGTGACTCAGCGCGTTCTCAGAGCCTCAGAGCGGACGCAGCACAGCCATCGCTGTTCTGTTAGTGGCTCTCTGCTGCCCTACCCCCAGTCTGTAGAAGAAGCCCATTAACACCATCCAGCCCCATCCCCCCCAAAACAGACCAATTATTTCTCTTATCAATTTGTTTTCTTCCATTCTGCTCTTGACAAAATGAACAAAAAATTCAAAACCATTGACAGCTTCTGTATGGAGAGAGAGCAGACTTCAAATGCTGAGGAGATTAAAAACAGACTGTTCCCAGAGGAATCCCCTAAGGGGGATGTGATCTGCTCCTCAATACAAAAGAAACTCATAGAGGAAATCAAAAAGGCTCTCACAAGACAGCTAGAAGAGAAATGGGAAAAGGAAAGGGAAGCTTGGAAAGAGAGCCTGGAGAAGTCATCCAGAGTGGATAAAGAGATCAAATCATTGAGAAACAAAATTAGTGATTTAGAAAAGGCAAACAACTCCAAGGAAAACAGGATTAGTGAGCTGGATAAAGAAATCAGCTCTCTTTTAAAAAAATGGGTAAAATGGAAAAAAATTCCATAGAAGATAAAAACACAATTGGAAAATTACAAAAAGATATAAAAAAAGTGAGGGAAGAAAATACATCATTGAAAATTAGACTCAAACAAGTAGAAATGAATGACTCAATGAGAAACCAAGAGGTAGTCAAGCAAAACCAGAGAAATGAAACAATTGAAAAGAATGTCAAGTACCTTATTAGAAAGACAACAGACCTGGAAAACAGATCCAGGAGAGACAATTTGAGAATAATCGGATTCCCTGAAAAATGTGAGGAAAAAAAGAGCTTGGACACTATTTTCGAGGAAATTATCAAAGAGAACTACCCAGACGTTTTGGAGACAGAGGGTAAAATAGACATTGAAAAAATTCATCAATCACCTACTGAAAGGGACCCTAAAATCAAAACTCCAAGAAATATAGTGGCCAAGTTCAAGAACCATCAGACGAAGGAAAAGATATTGGAAGCTACTAGAAAAAAGCAATTCAGATATGGAGGATCCACACTAAGGATAACCCAGGATCTAGCAGCGTCCACATTAAAAGAATGAAGGGCCTGGAACATGATATTCCGAAAGGCTAAGGAACTTGGTATGTAGCCAAGAATAACTTACCCAGCAAAAATGAGCATCATTTTCCAGGGAAGAAGATGGACATTTAATGAAATGAATGAATTCCATCTATTTTTGATGAAAAAAACAGACCTACATAAAAGGTTTGATCTTCAAATACAGAACTCAAGAGATTTCTAAAAAGGTAAAAAGAAATCTTGAGAACTATACTTCTGTTATAAAAATATGTAAAGAACATATGTATAATTTGTCCTGGAAACTAGAGGTGGAAAGGAAATTATATCATAAAAAAGTGAAAAGTGATGGTACTACATCTCATGAAAAGGCAAAGGTAACCTATTATATCTGAGAGAAAGAAAGGAGGAAGATGAACTTAGTGTGTATCAATAGACATATTTGATTTATGGTGAAACTTTTTCCACTTCATTGAAAAGTGAGAGGGAAGGAGTAAGCTAAGGATAAGGGAATACAGAAATTGTGAGGAAAAGGGGTAAAATAAGGGGAGGAACTTTAAGGTGAGGGAGGGAAACTAAAAAGGGAGGGCTTTGAAAAGCAACTGGTGTTCACATGTTTAATAATGGGGAGGGGAGTAAGAGGGAAGGAAAGGGGGAAAGCATAAGCAGGGGTTAATAGGATGGCAAGCAATATATAATTAGTCATTTTAACCATAAATGTGAATGGGGCAAACTGCCTCATAAAGAGGAAGCAGTTAGCAGACTGGATTAAAAGTCAGAATCCTACTATATGTTGTTTACAGGAAACACACCTGAAACAGGGCAATACATTCAAACTAAAAGTAAAAGGGTGGAGCAGAATCTACTATGCTTCAGGTGAAGCCAAAAAAGCAGGGGTAGCCATCCTCATCTCAGATCAAGCAAAACCAAAAATTGATCTAATTAAAAGAGATAAGGAAGGGCATTATATCCTGCTAAAGGGTAGCATCAATAATGAAGCAGTATCATTATTAAACATATTCTCACCAAGTGGTGCAGCATCTAAATTCTTAAAAGAGAAATTAAGAGAGCTGCAAGAAGAAATAGACAGCAAAACTATAATAGTGGGAGATCTCAACCTTGCACTCTCAGAATTAGATAAATCAAACCACAAAATAAATAAGAAAGAAGTCAAAGAGGTAAATAGAATACTAGAAAAGTTTGATATGCTAGATCTTTGGCGAAAGCTAAATGGAGACAGAAAGGAGTATACTTTCTTCTCAGCAGTTCATGGAACCTATACAAAAATTGACTTCACCCAAGAAAATGACAATAATGAGACATCATACCAAAATGTGTGGGATACAGCCAAAGCAGTAATAAGGGGAAGTTTTATATCTCTAGAGGCCTACTTGCATAAAATAGAGAAAGAGAGGGTCAACGAATTGGGCTTACAACTAAAATTGCTAGAAAAGGAACAAATTAAAACCCCAGACAAACACAAAACTTGAAATTCAAAAAATAAAAGGTGAGATTAATAAAATTGAAAGTAAAAAAACTATTGAATTAATTAATAAAACTAAGAGTTGGTTCTATGAAAAAACCAACAAAATAGACAAACCCTTAGCAAACATGATTAAAAAAAGGAAAGAGAAAAAGCAAATTGTTAGTCTTGTAAATGAAAAGGGAGAACTCACCACTAATGAAGAGGAAATTAGAACAATAGTTAGGAGCTACTTTGCTCAACTTTATGCCAATCAATTCGATAATTTAAATGAAATGGAAGAATACCTTCAAAAACATAGCTTGCTCAGATTAACAGAGGAAGAAGTAAGTAGTCTAAATAGTCCCATCTCAGAAAAAGAAATAGAATAAGCTATTAAACAACTCGCTAAGAAAAATCCCTAGGACCAGATGGATTTACATGTGAATTCTGCCAAACATTTAAAGAACAACTAACTCCAATGCTATATAAACTATTTGAAAAAATAGGGATTGAAGGAGTCCTACCAAATTCCTTTTATGACACAGACATGATACTGATACCTAAACCAGGTAGATCAAAAACTGAGAAAGAAAACTATAGACCAATTTCCTTAATGATCATTGATGCTAAAATCTTAAATAAGATATTAGCAAATAGACTTCAGAAAATCATCCCCAGGATAATACACTATGACCAAGTGGGATTTATACCAGGAATGCAGGGCTGGTTTAATATTAGGAAAACTATTAGTATAATTGACCATATTAATAATCAAATTAATAAAAACCATATGATCATCTCAGTAGATGCAGAAAAAGCATTTGATAAAATCCAACATCCATTCCTACTAAAAACGCTTGAGAATATAGGAATAAATGGACTATTCCTTAAAATAATAAGGAGCACATATTTAAAACCTTCAGTAAACATCATAATTAATGGCGATAAACTTGAACCTTTTCCTGTAAGATCATGAGTGAAACAAGGTTGCCCACTATCACCATTACTATTCAATATAGTACTAGAAACGCTAGCCTCGGCAATAAGAGCCAAGAAAGAGATTCAAGGAATTAGAGTAGGAAAAGAAGAAATCAAATTATCACTCTTTGCAGATGACATGATGGTATACTTAGAGAACCCCAAAGACTCTGCTAAAAAGCTATTAGAAATAATATAGAGTTTTAGCAAAATTGCAGGATACAAAATAAATCCACTTAAATCCTCAGCATTTTTATATATTACCAACACAATCCAATAGCAAGAGATACAAAGAGAAATTCCATTCAAAATTACTGTTGATAGTATAAAATATTTGGGAATATATCTACCAAAGAAAAGTCAGGAATTATATGAGCAAAATTACGAAACACTTGCCACAAAAATAAAGTCAGATTTAAATAATTGGAAAGACATTCAGTGCTCTTGGATAGGCCGAGTGAATATAATTAAGATGACAATACTCCCTAAACTAATCTATCTATTTAGTGCTATACCAATCAGACTCCCAAGAAACTATTTTAATGACCTAGAAAAAATAACAACAGAATTCATATGGAAGAACAAAAGATCGAGAATTTCAAGAGAAGTAATGAAAAAAAAATTAAATGAAGGTGGTCTAGCTGTACCTGATCTAGAACTGTATTATAAAGCAAAAGTCACCAAAACCATTTGGTATTGGCTAAGAAATAGACTAGTTGATCAGTGGCATAGGTTAGGTTCACAGGGCAAGATAGTGAATAAAAATAGCAATCTAGTGTTTGATAAACCCAAAGATCCCAAATCTTGGGATAAGAATTCATTATTTGACAAAAACTGCTGGGAAAACATGAAATTAGTATGGAAGAAACTAGGCATGGACCCACATTTAACACCACATACTAAGATAAGATCAAAATGGGTCCAAGATTTAGACATAAAGAATGAAATCATAAATAAATTGGAGGAACATGGGATGGTTTACCTCTCGGACTTGTGGAGGAGGAAGGAGTTTGTGTCCAAGGGAGAACTACAGACCATTATTGATCACAAAATAGAAAATGTTGATTATGCCAAATTAAAAAGTTTCTGCAGAAACAAAACTAATGCAAACAAGATTAGAAGGAAAGTAACAAATTGGGAAAACATTTTTACAGTTAAAGGTTCCGATAAAGGCCTCATCTCCAAAATATACAGAGAATTGACTTTAATTTATAAGAAATCAAGCCATTCTCCAATTGATAAATGGTCAAAGGATATGAACAGACAATTTTCAGATGATGAAATTAAAACTATTTCCACTCATATGAAAGTGTTCCAAATCACTATTGATCAGAGAAATGCAAATTAAGACAACTCTGAGATATCATTACACACCTGTCAGATTGGCTAAGATAACAGGAACAGATAATGATGAATGTTGGAGGGGATGTGGAAAAACTGGGTCACTGATGCATTGTTGGTGGAGTTGTGAAAGAATCCAACCATTCTGGAGAGCAATCTGGAATTATGCCCAAAAAGTTATGAAACTGTGAATACCCTTTGACCCAGCAGTGCCATTACTGGGCTTATACCCCAGGAAATACTAAAGAAGGGAAAGGGATCTTTATGTGCCAAAATGTTTGTGGCAGCCCTTTTTGTAGTGGCTAGAAACTGGAAAATTAATGGATGCCCATCAATTGGAGAATGGTTTGGTAAATTATGGTATATGAAGGTTATGGAATATTATTGTTCTGTAAGAAATGACCAACTGGAGGAATACGGAGAGGCTTGGAGAGACTTATATCAACTGTTATATCAACTGATGCTGAATGAAACGAGTAGAACTAGGGTATCATTATACACTTCAATGATACTGTTTGAGGATGTATTCTGATGGAAGTGGATATCTTCAACATAGAGAAGAGCTAATCCAATTCCAATTGACCTATGATGGACAAAATCAGCTTCATCCAGAAAAGGGACACTGGGAAATGAGTGTAAACCGAGAGCATAGTTTTTGTTTTTTTTTTTGTTTTGTTTTGTTTTGTTTCTCTTCCCAGATTATTTTTACCTTGTTAATACAATCCTTCCTTTGCAACAACAACAACAAAATTCGGTTCTGCACATATATATTGTACCTAAGATATACTATAAAATATTTAATATGTATGGGAATGCCTTTCATCTAGGGCAGGGGGTGGAGGGAAGGAGGGGAAAAACTCGGAACAGAAGGGAGTACAAGGGATAATGTTGTAAAAAAAAAAGTACATATACATATGTACTGTCAAAGAAAATGTTATAATTATAAAAATTAATAAAAAAAATGTTAAAAAAAAAAGAAAATGTACTGTTTCAAGAAGGTTTACTATATTAGCCAAAGAGAGCTCATCTACATCAATAAAGATCTTTGAAAGGGTTGAAAAAAATTAATATTGAAAGTAAGAAAGTGACTGAATTAATAAACAAAACTAAGAGTTGGTATATGAAAAAACAATAACACAGATAAACCTTTAGTTAATTTGATTAGAAAAAGGAAAGAAGCATCATATGTAATAGGGATAAACTAGAACCATTCCCAATAACATCAGGGTGAAACAAGGTTGCCCACTATCACCATTACTATTAAATATTGTATTAGAAATGTTAGCTTTGGTAATAAGCAAAGAAAAAGACATTAAAGGAATTAGAGTAGGTAATAAGGAAACCAAATTATAATTCGTTGCAGATGATATGATGGTATACTTAGAGAATTCTAGAGAATCAACTAAAAAACTACCAGAAACAATTCACAACTTTAGCAAAGTTGCAGGATACAAAAATAAATACATTTAAATCATCAACCTTTTTTTATATATTACCAACAAAGTTCAGGAGCAAGAGATACAAAGAGAAATTCCATTCAAAATAAATGTTGATAATGTAAAATATTTGGATGTGTACCTGCCAAGGCAAAGTCAGGAACTTTATGAACACAATTCCAAAATACTTTCCACACAAATAAAGTAAGATGTATTCATTTGGAAAAATATCAAATTTTCATGGGTAGGCCAAAGTAACATAATAAAAATGACAATTCTATCTAAATTAATCTAGTTATTCAGTGTTATAAGTTCCAAGAATCAAGCTTCCAAAAAAATTAATTTGCAGAGTTAGGAAAAATAATAACAAAGTTCATCTGGCACAACAAAAGGTCAAGAATTTCATGGGAATTAATGAAAAAAATGCGAATGAAGGTGACCTATCTGTACCAGAACTAAAACTATATTGTAAAGTAGTGGTCACCAAAACCATTTGGTACTGGCTAAGAAATAGAATGGTCAATTAGCAGAATAGATTAGTTTCACAAAATGTAATGGTCAATGACTGTAGTAATATAGTGTTTGATAAACCCCCGAATCCCACCTTCTGGGATAAGAACTTACTATTCGACAAAAACTACTAGGAAAATTGGAAATTAATATGGCAGAAACTTGGCATTGACCCACACCTTACACTCTATACCAAGATAAGGTCAAAATGAGTTCATCATTTAGACATAATGAGCATATTAGCAAATTAGAAGAACAAAGGATAGTCCACCTCTCAGATCTGTGGAAAAGGAAGGAATTTGTGGCCAAAGAAGAACTAGAGTACATTATGGAATGCAAAATGGATGATTTTGATTATATTAAGTTAAAAGATTTTGAACAACCAAAACTAATGCAGACAAGATTAGAAAGAAAGCAATAAATTGGGAAAATATTTTTACATTCAAGGGTTCAAATAAAATCCTCATTTCTAAAATATATAGAGAAATGACTCAACATTATAAAAATTCAAGCTATTCTCCAATTGTTAAATGGTCAAAGGATATGAATAGACAATTCACAGATAAGGAAATTGAAACTATTTCTAGTTATATGAAAAGGTACTCAAAATCACTACTCATTAGAGAAGTGCAAATTAAGATAACTCTAAGATAGCACCATACTCCTCTCAGATTGGTTACAGGAAGGTTACAGGAAAAGATAATGATGAATGTTGGACTGGATGTGGGAAAACTGGGTCACTAATATATTGTTGGTAGTTATGAACTGATTCAATCATCCTGTAGAGCAATTCTAACTGCCCAAAAAGGCTATCAAACTGTGTCTACTGTTTGATCCAACAGTGTCTCTACTGGATTTATATTCCAAAGAGATTGTAAAGGAGAGAAAGGGACACAAATGTGCAAAAATGCATGCAGCAATCCTTTTTGTAGTGGTAAAGAACTGGAAATTGAGTAGATGCACATCAGTTGGAGAATGGCTAAATAAGTTATAGTATATGAATGTTATGGAATATAGAATGATATATAAGAAGAGATCAGCAGGATGATTTCAGAAAGGCCTGGAGAGACTTACATGAACTGATGCTGAGTGAAGTGAGTAGAACCAGGAGAACATTGTACACAGCAACAAGAAGATTACACAATGATCAATTCTGATGGATGTGGCTCTTTTCAACAATGAGGTAATTCAGGCCAGTTCCAATAGTCTTGTGATGAAGAGAGCAGTTTCTATCCAGAGAGAGAGGACTGTGGGGACTGAGTATGGATCACAACATAGTATTTTCACTTTTTTTGTTGTTGTTTGCTTGCATTTTGTTTTCTTCCTCTTTTTTTCCTTTTTGATCTGATTTTTCTTGTGCAATATGATAATTGTGGATATATGTATAGAAGAATTTCACATATTTAATGTATATTGGATTACTTGCTTTCTGGGGAGAAAGTGAGGGGAAGGGAGGTAAAAATTTTGAAACACAAGGTTTGCTAGGGTGAATATTGAAATTTATCTATGCATAGGTTTTGAAAATAAAATACTTTAATAAAAAAAGAAATATTGTTATGAATAAACATTTCAAACTGAAACAAATAATTAATCTGATCATTTGATTAGATAATCTATGAAAACCTTTCTACTTCTCGAATTCTGGGATTTTAATTAAAATCATTTTTATCTACTCACTAAAGAAAGTTTACTAAGAATAAATTAATCTGTTTTTATTCTCATTTGAATTCCTTTATACTCTTGAATATGTTTGGACTTAATTTGTTTTTTTTGTTGTTGTATTTAATTATTTTTTCTGAACTTAAGAAATGAAACAGCATTTCTATAACAAAGTAGAATAGAAAGAGGATTATACATTAAACTGTAAATCTATTATGTATAACTTGCTTTTCCTTTACAATATAAGTTGTCATATACTGTTTTTTCCTCTCCCTTTACCCCACCATCCTGCAGATGATTACTGTTAGATATAAATAT
Organism: Sminthopsis crassicaudata; assembly: GCF_048593235.1. Classification (NCBI taxonomy): domain Eukaryota; kingdom Metazoa; phylum Chordata; class Mammalia; order Dasyuromorphia; family Dasyuridae; genus Sminthopsis; species Sminthopsis crassicaudata. The sequence goes on along the minus strand of NC_133619.1, from coordinate 120,639,439 downwards.
GTAAAACCATACAATACATATTTCTATTAATCATCTCTTTCTCTAGATGAAGATAGCATCTTTCTTTATAGGTGATTTTTAGTTAATTTTCACTTAAGTCTTTAATTAAGATTTTGTATTAATTTGGACTGGACCTTCTTAGATTAATTCAAATTATGTTTTAGTATATTGGTTTTCATCTAGCAGTTATTCATTTTTTGTATTATATATTTGTATTATATTCCTGAGAAAAAAATGGAGCTGAAAAGACTGGTGTTTCATCTTACAAACAAGCACCATTTAAAATATCAGATCAAAGAGCTCTCCTTGCTTTCTTCACTGCAAAGAAAATGAGACCAGAAGCAAATCAGTTTAGTCATGTCATTTCTGCTTCTCCTAGTGACACCATCCTCTTCTCCTCCTCACTCCCTTCCCCAGACTTTCCAACAAACTGTAGGTTGAATTTTTTGGCAGGCATTCTTTTCTCTAAGGAAGCTACTAATGGAAAGATAATTATTAGTGCCCTCTTCTCTCTCCACAGGCTTTACCCTTACTAGGTACTCTTACTCATAGACTAGTTTGTCAGAAGATGACTTATTCTTCCTCCTCAGAGTTCTTGGAATAACCTTAAGGGGTTAGAGTTTCTAGTACTGTTCATGAACTCTCTAAATATGTTACTCAATATCCATCAAAATTAGTTGAATTCAGTTGATTTTTTTAAAAAAGGAATTTGTTGATAAGATATGACAAGAACAGTAGTTAAAATACAAAGATAGTTAGGAATTATGTATACAGTGATAGTGTCAAACATGTGTACTGGTTACAAAAATTAAGGAGGGTCAAGCCAGATGAAAACATAATTGTGAAATATTTAACAATATAAATAAAAATTCAGTAGAACATATGTAATAATAATATATGGTTTTCTAAGTCATTATGCAACTGCAGAGATCCTTATATATGGTTGCTTCAAAATTCCTAGCCCTCAAAATTCTTTCTTTCCTATATGGATCCTCCAGAAGTTCCTATTCAGTTATTGCCATTCAGACATGAGTAACTATTTTTTAATAGCTATCTTCTGGTGCCTTCTTTGTCACCAAGAGCTTTGATTAGCTCTTCTAATTTTTTTTCCTGAGGTCAATTGGGGTTAAGTGACTTGATAGGAAGTATTAAGTATCTGAGACCAGATGTGAATTCAGGTCCTTCTGATGTCAAAGCTCGTTCTCTATCTACTCTGCCACTTAGCTGCCCCAAGCTCTTCTACTTATACTGTTACTGGTAGAGATGTTTATAACTTTTCCAACCTAAGTTCATAATACTATAACCTAATCAGTCTTTTGATACTTAGTTGCCTAAGATCAAGAAAGAGTAAACACAAAAGAAAACAGATCTATGTGCTCTGAAACACATGGTGGCTACATGAAAAAGGATAGATACCCTTATGTTAAGCAGTTGCTTAAAAAAAATTCTTCTTTCATTGACTACCAGAAAAGACAGAGGGTGAATGAACCTTTTATTTTAGTTTGACACCTCCTGCGTTGTCAATCCAGCTCCTCAGTCAGACTTTATTTTATTATGTAGTACTAGCCTCACAAATATATTACTGAAAACAGGATTCTCTTACCTTTAACATGATTGCTTGCAATGGAACTAGGCAAAGAATATCTGTAAATGCTTCAGAGACTAGATCCTCTTTACACACTTTTCTTTATTACAAGTTTTATAGCTTTTGAGCTAGCAATTATTACTTCTTTGTCTCTCTGAGACCTGTAGAAAGCTGCTTTTGTTCTAGAAGAGGTCTTTTAAAACTTTTTCCACTTATGACTTCTTTTTGCCTGAGAAATTTTTACTTGACTATGGGTGTATGTATGCATGTATCTATGTATCTGTGTATGTATACACAAACATATATATGTATACAAATAAAACATTTGTTGATAATAAACCATTCTTTCATGACCCCCATATGGGGTTATGAGTTATGAGTTATGAGACCCCATATGGGGTTATGAATCACAGTTTAAGAAGTTGGGTTCTAGAGAATGGGCATATCTCTTTTTCCTGCTTATTTTTGAAAACTCCACATGCCTTGGAACCATCCTATTTAGTTCACTGTGGTTTTTCTACCAATATCTAGCATTTCCTTGCTATGAGATAAGAAAATAACAGATGTATATAAAAACTCTCCCCTCTATATAATAATACCTTCAGTTACCACAATAAATTGTCCTAGAATCAGGAATCTTACATTGACCAAAAGAACTTGGTGGAGCTGGGAATCTAAAAACTGCCTCTCTGAAGAACCACTACTGGACTCTATTTTTTTCTCTTTTGAGGGCCTGAAGACTTTTATAGCAAAGATCTTACCGAGTACCCTGATCATGTCTTTCCTTCAGTATTCCTATTTCTAGTTTTATTGTCTTCTTGCTGTTCCACCCTACCCCCTATACCCTGAATTTGTGTGAATTAAAAAGTTCCAGATTATACAACTTATTCCTTCATGTAATATCGATTTGTCCAGTTCTTTTGTGATTATTCCATCTCTATTTCTCCCATAATTATCATTAAGGACTGAGACCAAAAGTAAAATTTCTTTTTAGGATAGTTATCCTCCATCTTCTTTTTGTCCTTTCATCTCTCCTCTTCAGGAAAAAAAAAGTTACTTAACTTTGGTTTTCCTAGCTGTAAAATGGGGAAAATAAAAGTTTCCTTGTTGAATTCATTATTTCACAATTGTGAAATAATATATAGGAAAACTTTTTGCAAACCATAAAAACAGATAAAGTCAGGTGTTAATTTTATTGTCATATTATAAAAATCCAACTTTAAGCAATGCATATGCTTCTGAAAGGATGGGGAGAAAATTGTATTATTATGAATTGTTTGAGTAGATTAAGAAAGCTCACGATTTTGAGGTGAATATTTTGTAACCTCAGTGTCTGGCCAAACTTTAACCACCCTATATATTTTTCCTTGTTTTGTATTATTTTTTTGGAAGGGTGGGAGCATTTCTACTTATGTCAGAAAGCACATTCCATTTAATCTTCTATTAGCATGAACTTCTACTTTTTGTATTTAGTTTATGTTGTAGAAGGCATTCTGTCTACTGTATATGGGATATTCAAAAATATCAGATTAGTAAAAAATTGGGAATTTATTGGTGTGAAGAATCCCAATATGGGAACTTATTCCATTTATGAAGATCACAAGTGCTTTTTAACTTACACTCTTAAATTTAATCTAAGGTCTAGGGACAAGAAATGATTTGCCCTTGAGTTAGTAAGTCTCAGAGACTGGATTTGAACACAAGTCACATTGATAGGCAGTTTGGAATAAGGGATAGAGTGTTTAATTAGTGTACACAAGGAATAAAAGCGTTAGTCACCAGTACTCTCAATGCATCTTTAAAATTCCAGAAATTGTTTACAAGAGCAGCTGTGAACATGACACTTTTCAGAACTGTTTTTGCAATCCCAGATTTGAGGTACTGTATTTAAAGGCTGTAAAGTTTGGTACAGAATGTACTTTGGAATCAAATAATTAAATCTGTACTTTGCATGGTGCAAAAGTTTCAAAAAACCACATTAAAAGCTTGTACTGCTGGAATCATGAACACCAAGAGAATATGCTGAACTAGTAAGTAATTAATGAGGGATGTTAGATAGGAACGTAAATTACCAATCATTTCCTGGGCTACCCTGGCAGCTCTGGCTTTGGAGCTAGCTGGGTATTTGCAGAAGCCACTGACAGAGGTTAGTTACAGTTGCCTGTTGGGAGTTTGGCAATGGCTTTTCTATAATTGTTTCTTAATGGTCTTGAAGACAGAAGTCTTAGACCCAGGCTTAAACTATAAATAACTGTTTGATTGCAGACAAGTTGCTGAACCTTTATGAATCTGTTTCCTCCTCTGTAATATGGGGGTAATATTATTTGCCCCCTCTCTATTTCTCAGAGTTGTATTGTGAAAGGAGCTTTGAAAAAACAAAAAAGGAAAACACTGTGTAAAGGTGAGCAATTGTTTTTTAGTTCCCAAAGGCAGTAAAAAAGAAGAGTCAATTTTGTGTTAGTGCTATTGGAGTGGGAAAAGGAAAAAAATCCATTTTGAGGTAATAGGAAATTGACAGTATCTGCTTATCAGGTAGAAAACATTTTAAGATGAAAAATAGAAGAGATCAGGTTGACTGTATCCCTTTTAGCTTTAGACAAATGGCTAAGAACTGCACCATTGACATTCCAGAGTGCATGAAGCCTAAATGCTTCAGGATATAACAAATCCTGCAAGAAGACAAAAGGTGTCTTTAAATCCCCTCAGGTGACTGTTCCAAATCACAGACATGAATCATGTTCATTTATTGGTGTGACATTTTTCCCCCATAGCTCTGTTTCCTATAATTCTTTGTGGTATAGCACAAAGGAAATGACTAAGGCAAGTGTTTTAGATTGTAAACTTTTAGAGAGAAGTAACCCTGTTTGACAGCTGTTTGGTACAGGGACTCTGGAATGCTTGCTAGTTGAGTCCAATTATCTTCCTTAGATTCCTGCAAAGAGACACACACAAAAAAAGAACTGTCATGTTCATATCCCTATTCATATGGCATAGGATTACTGTGTATCCCAGCCACATTTGAAAATGAATTGGATGATTGGGAATTCTTCATTAATCAGCCTTCTGTCTGGACACAGCTTCACTTAACACATCTCTATAGAGCAGAAAAGCAAATACACTGTTTTTAGTTATTGAGAGAGCAAAGGCAGAAAATAGGGAAAAGTGGAAGGAGAACTTTTTCTTCTGATCAGAAAACCACATAGCAAGAACTGGTTAAGTGTTAGTGATAACAACAACAATAAGAACACATTTATATAGTTATTGAAGGTTTAGAAATACTTAGGCAAATAGGATAATAAGTTGAGAGGTGAAAGGCACCTTAGAGGTCATGTGTTCCAATTTCATCATTTTTTAGATGAAGAAACTGAGACCCAGAGATAAGTAAAATTATCTATCTAAGGTTATATGATAGCAAATAAGTAAGCTGAGATTCTTACTCGGTTTTTCTAACTCCAAACCCAGTACTATTCTACTACTTTTGACAATACTTCCTTGATAGGAACAGTTCTTTTTTCTTCTTCCTTCTTCTATTAGGGTTATATGACTTGCCCAGGGTAAAACAGCTAGTAAATGCCAAGTGTCTGACTTTAGATTTAAATTTAGTCTTAACTCCAGGCTACATCTCCATCTACTCCACCACTTAATTGCCCCAATAGCTCTTCTTTGTGTGAATTAGAGAACTGAGTGTGATAAACACATTACTAGTTAATGAAAATGAATGTGATAGAGTCCATATTATTGCAATACAGGCAATTTTTCCATGGTCTGGTTACTGTCATAGGCAACTATTACTAATGCATTTGTACATGTCTTTCTCTTTGCTATATTTCTCTAGCAGTAGGACTTGCTATAAGACTTGTCACAAAATGCTTGTCCTTGAGTATTTGGTAAGTGGTACTAAAGCATAATGAGACTTTTACTTAATTATCAAATCTCACCCAGAAAGTCAAGTGAAATATTTTGAGAAGGACTGTCAAAAATGTCACTTTCTTTGGAGACTAAAGGTTCATGTTTAAATCATTGTTAGGTTCTCTCTATGACTTTCAGAAAATTATCTCAATTTTTGGGTTTCCATTCCTTCCTTTGTTCTTTCCATCTTAAGTAACTCATAGATTCCACTACCTTTGGACCCTTTGATCTTGGGATCCAATTGAAGTTTACCTATTTTGCTTCACTTGATCATACACATAAAGAAAACCAGAAACTTCTAGAGTTAGTGCACTTTGTGTGAATTAAGTGTTCATTATGCTAACAGTCCTAGATAAGAAGCAACAGTTAGTTAGGAGCAATAGTTGGGAGCAACATTTAAACAGTAAGACATTTCATCTGATTACAAGTAAATAATAAAGAAACAGAAAACATTTCCTGATGAATACATTGTCTTTCCACCCCATATCTTATTCCCCTCCCCACAATAGTTTGAAAAATTAGCCTCCTCCATAAGGAATTTATGACCAGAGGAGAACTAGAGATCATTATAGATCACAAAATAGAAGATTTTGATTACATCAAACTAAAAAGTTTCTGTACAAACAATACTAATGCAAACAAGATTAGAAGGGAAGTAACAAATTGGGAAAATATTTTTACAGTTAAAGGTTCTGATAAAGGTCTCATTTCCAAAATATATAGAGAACTGACACTAATTTATAAGAAACCAAACCATTCTCCAATTGATAAATGGTCAAAGGATATTAACAGACAATTCTCAGATGATGAAATTGAAATTATATCCACTCATATGAAACAGTGTTCCAAAATCACTACTGATCAGAGAAATGCAAATTAAGACAACTCTGAGACACCACTACAGACCTGTCAGATTGGCTAAGATGACAGGAACAAATAATGATGAATATTGGAGGGGATGTGGGAAAACTGGGACACTAAATACATTGTTGGTGGAGCTGTGAAAGAATCCAGCCATTCTGGAGAGCAATTTGGAACTATGCCCCCAAAGTTATCAAATTGTGCATACTCTTTGATCCAGCATTGCTGCTATTGGGCTTATATCCCAAAGAAATACTAAAGAGGGGAAAGGGACCTGTATGTGCCAAAATGTTTGTAGCAGCTCTTTTCATAGTGGCTAGAAACTGGAAAATGAATGGATGTCCATCAATTGGAGAATGGTTGGGTAAATTATGGTATATGAAGGTTATGGAATATTGTTGCGCTGTAAGAAATGAACAGCAGGATGAATTCAGAAAGGCATGGAGAGACTTGCATGAACTGATGCTGAGTGAAATGAACAGAATCAGAAGATCGCTGTACACTTTAACAACAATGCTGTATGAAGACATATTCTGATGGAAGTGGATATCTTCAACATAAAGAAGATCCAACTCACTTCCAGTTGATCAATGATGGACAGTAATAACAACACCCAGAGAAGGAACACTGGGAAGTGAATGTAAATTGTTAGTACTACCGTTTATCTACCCAGGTTACTTATACCTTCGGAATCTAATACTTAACATGCAACAAGAAAATTGGATTTACACACATATATTGTATCTAGGTTATACTGTAATACATGTAAAATGTTTGGGATTGCCTGTCATCTAGGGGAGAGAGTAGAGAGAGGGAGGGGAAAATTTGGAAACAATGAATACAAGGGATAATGTTATAAAAAAATTACTCATGCATATATACTGTCAAAAATGTATAATTATAAAATTTAAAAAAATAACCAAAAAAAAGAAGAAAAATTAGCCTCCTCCAAAATTCACAGATTGAATACGGGATGGATCATCAAGTAATAGATATAGAGATAATAGGCTAATTATTCTAATCCACTCCTTTTTATATATCAAGAAATTGAAGCCTATTCGAATAGGTTGTCCAAGATAATGTTGTGACTACATATCTAAGTCACGAAGCAAATATCAGTACTCAGAATCCACATGTATTATTTTTTCTACCATTCCAAGGAAGTATACTTATGGATAGTCTGAGAATTGAAGATTTAAGTGAAGGGCTGAGTTGCTATCTAGAATCACCTATCTTCTCTGCTCATCTCATTACATGTTTGTCTATTTTTAAAACCGTCTCTCTCCATGTAGTTCCTGTTCCACAAGATCCCCATGCAAGTCAGAGCGTGGCAGACTTCATACACTACTCATAATTAAACTAATCACACACACATATTGTGATATGTCTATATTAATAGTACATATGTGTACTGCTACATATTTATATATCTATATTTATCTATAAAACTTCCACTTTAAAGTTGTATCTATTAGATAAAATTTAGAAAAAAATATCTCTTAGATTTAAAAAATTGAGTTTTCATAATGCTTAATAGTGTATGTCAGAATTCTATTAGTACATCTTGCATTATATTCCTCCAGTAGGCACTATATACCTACATGTATGACTTCCTCAATCACAATCTTGGGATCATTGTATGTCAGATTTGCCAGTGGATGGGTACCCTGCTATTTATATGATGACTCATTATTGCTTCTGCTGTTGCTGTTTGCTCCCTGAGAATGTATTGATATCACATTTTGGTGCTGATGGATACCACAGGATGAATGGTTCTATTTCAGGTCCTCACTAAATGGGGGTTACTCTTTTCATGGGCCCGAGATATACATTGCTGATATATCAGACATTAATAGGGAAGACTCTGTATTCATCTATCTACATTCAAAATTGCTCTTCTTCGTGGAACATGGGCTCTTACTGATAAGCATTCATTTTATTTATACTAAAGTGCTTGCATATTGTGTATTTTCAGGATTTTCTTAAGCCATGCTGTTCCTAACTTAACTTCCTACCCTATTGGAAGAGTATGATACAAGATGGAACTCAACATATACAAATAAGCATATTATCTATATGATATATTGCTTGCAACTTTAATAATGTGATATTATATATCATATGCTTGCATGAAAACTCATGAGCTTTTTTAATAGATTCAACTTTAACATAGAAGTTTTATAGACAGATATATATACACACACATATATATATATGTAAATATATAGCAGTATGTATATGGGCTATTTATATACCCCACTTTCCATTTCCAACTCCCTTTGTTGGCTTCCTTTATTAGAATAAATTTTCCTTTAGGACATGGACTACCTTACTTGCTTATTTTTGTTTCTCCAGTGTTTAGCACAATGCCTGGCAAGTAGTGCTTAATAAATGCCATTTCATCCCTCAATCTCCTTTATTCATCCATTCACATAAGCATCTCCCTTAGGTAGATGTGGGATTTAATAGATTTCCCTAATATCTAAGAGGGTACTAAATATAAATTCCTCTTCAAATTAAGCTTAACCATCATTTTCCACATATGGTGCTAATACTCAATTTTCAATTTTCAACTGATTGTTAAGGTCTTCTTAGAATTTCCTTTTTCAACTTTCCATGGTTTCCTATTTGCCAAGAGATCTAATTCACTTCATACTGGGCATCAGGCAGTTGCAAAAACATTATCTTAATAAGATCCTAATTGTTCTCTGGGGTTGTTTTGTCGTGACAGATTACCCTCCACTATGGTATTGTTTTGGAGTTTTCCTTTATATCTAGTCTGTATATATTTTTATGTCCATGTCATTTTCCCTATTAGAATATAAATCCATTTTGAGTAGGAATTATTTCTTTTATTATATTTGTATCTCTAGCACTAGGGACATTAAATGTAAATATTTGTTGATTGATTGACATCAAGATTTCAGAGCAGAACTCTATTCTCTAGTTGGGATTCTGGAAGATGAATTTAAGTGTCATATGGTTGCTTGTTCCTTTTTATTTCTTGCTGAGCTAAGGGCACAACAAGGCAAGAAACCTTTTCAACTGATCTGGATATAAATTAATATACTGGATTTGAGTCTACATTCCTTCTTTATAATTTAAAGACTTCATCAACTTTAGGCATAATTGTGAAGTGAGTGATATTAGACTTTGGTTTCATCTGTTTTCACTTTTTTGTTTCCCCATCCCATCTCCACCCTTACTTTAGCTTTAACCTCATTTTTCCCCTGACCACTTAGGGTCTTAGATAACAGTAACTCTAACACAAAGGGACAAAGAAGGGTGTCTCTGGTGGAGGAATTACGTAATACATTGTCCTTATGCCAAAGCAATTAGGTTCTCTCTGGGAAGCCTGGCTTTAACCAATTGTTGCAATCCTTTTTTTTTCCTGCCTTCAAACTAAACCTTGGATTTGTTACCCCTTTAATTCTAGTATGACTTTGTATGATACTTTTGTATTATGTGTACTTTATTTGGTCTTGATTTGGATGATATTCACTTTTCTTAGTAGTATTTTCCTGTCTTGTTAATTAACTTCTAATTAACAAAATATCTCAGCCCCATCTTTTTTAAATTGAAGAAATTCACCCAACATCTTTTCTTTCAGGTATTCCTGGGACTTCTGAAAACCCATAAAAACTTACAATTCTTGTGTTCTTTTCCCCGTGGCTTTTTAAAAATGAAAAATTTCATAACACTTTGTATATCTCTTATGTATTTACCATGTTCTGTTTTGTTTTATAGTTATTTCTATACATGGATAACACATGGCCCAGAACACAGCAAAAGCTGGTTTCACATGAAATGTCATAGGGACTGACCCCCAAAAGATATTTTTTTCCTTTGAGCTTTTACAAAATTTAATCCAGGAAAATTGCCAAAATATAGTTTAGTTATAACTTATAGGTGATTTTCCCCAAGTGTAGATAAAATGTAGCTACCTACCATGCAATCACTCAAGGTAATAAATGTATATCAGTTAAGGCAGTCTTATTGGATTTTCCAAAAAATGTAAAGGACTCATAGGAATTCCTACACAGACACATAAAACATGTAAGGCATTCAGAAGGCTAATAGAGGATCATAAGCTAATATAGAAAAACACATTAAATTACTCATAATTTTTGCATTCCAATAAGTCTTTATTTAATCCCATAGACCATTTGAGGATTTGGACTCTTCTTCAAAGGTAATTTTTTTGATGGTACTAATTTTAATTTCATTTCTATCAGAACTGTGTTATCCAAATAACTCACTAATCTTATCTCTTTTGTCTTCAGTGTCCTCTGCACTCACTCACCTTTGCTCTGATGTGGCATTAGGTCTTCAGCCTGAGGGACCAAAGAGATTGATCTTTTCTTGCTTGAAAGGAGGGTGATTAATTTCAAATTTGCAAGACACAGATTTGAAATTATCCACAAGGCAATCATCAAATTTGGTACTGCTCAGGAAATCTTTTTTTTTCCCCTAAAGGACTAAATTCATTAAAAAAAATAGCTTTTTATTTTCAAAATATATGCAGATATTTTCAACATTCACCCTTGCAAAATATTTTGTTCTAAAATTTTCTTCATTCCTTCCCCCTTCTCCTAGGCAGCAAATAATCCAATATATATTAAACATGTATAATTCTCCTATACATATTTCTACATTTGTTATGCTATAAAAGAAAAATCAGATCAAAAAGGGAAATAAATAAGAAAGAAAATAAGAAGCAAACAAGCAAACAACAACAAAAAAGGGGAAAAGACCATGGTATGATCTGCATTTTAGTCCCCATAGTACTCTCTCTGCATATAGATGGCTCTCTCTATCACAAGTCTTTTGGAACTGGCTTGAAGCACCTCATTGTTGAAAAGAGCCAAGTCCATCAGAGTTGATCATTACATAATCTTGCTGTTGCCATGTACAATGATCTCCTAGTTCTGCTCATTTCACTTAGCATCAGTTCATGTAAGTCTCTAGGTCTTTCTGAAATCATTCTGCTCATAGCTTCTTATAGAAAAATAATATTTCATAACATTCTTATACTATAACTTATTCAGCCATTTCCCCACTGATGGGTATCCACTCAATTTCTAGTTCCTTGTCCCTACAAAATAGGTTACTACAAACATTTTTGCATATGTAGGTTCTTTTCCCTTTTTTATGATCTCTTAAGGATATTGACACAATAGAAATACTGCTAGATCAATGTATGCACAGTTTGATAGCCTTTTGGGCAAAATTCCAAATTGCTCTATGGAATGGTTAGATCAGTTCACAACTCTACCAACAATGTATATGTCTCAGTTTTCACATATCCCCTCCAACATTTATCATTATCTTTTCCTATCATCTTAGCCAATCTGAGGGGTACTTAGTAGTATCTCAAAAGTTGTTTTAATTTGCATTTCTCTAATCAATAGAGATATAGAGCATTTTTTTCATATGACCTAGAGATGGTTTTAATTTCTTCATATGAAAATTGTCTGTTCATATTCTTTAACTATTTATCAATTGGAGAATGGCTTATATTCTTATAAATTTGAGTAAATTCTATATATATTTTAGAAATGAGGCCTTTATCAGAACTCTTGGATAGAAAAATTTTCCCTTACTTTATTGCTTTCCTTTTAATCTTCTCTGCATTTGATGGGGGTTGAAGTCCCTTTAAGATTCCTTTCTGATTCCCAACCCCACCATGGCTGAAGAAGCTAGGATCTTTGATTCACAAAAGCACCCTTTTGAATTCAAATGATATCTGGGCTTTCTCAGCTCCCACCAGATCTGAGCTAGCTTGGGTTTTCCCAGCTCCCCACTATCTGCTCAGGTTTCCCCAACCTCCACAAACAGCGTCTTCCTTATCTAAGGACCCATTGGATTCTATTCAAATTCTAACCTTGGCTGAAGCTCAGGCTGGAGGCCAGCCTGGGACCCTACTCATGGGCCCCTTCAGATTGTCCAAAGCCCTCCATTATAAAAAGAGCCAGACTGGAGTCCCCTCTTTACAGAGGTCCCAAACATGGCATCCTTGTGCTGGTCATGTCAAGGATTTCTGCCCATCAGAGCCACCCTGGCTCTGGTGTTCTCTTACCTTTTAATCTTACTTCCAAACCCTACAATAAACCTTTTTATCAACCAAATTCCTTTATAAGGGACACTGCACCGTCACTAGACTATCCTTGCACCAAACCAAAAAGGATTCCCCCTTTCCTAACTCTCATCACATTGGTTTGTTTGTACAAACCCTTTTTAATTTAATGTAATTGAAATTATTCATTTTGCATTCCATAATGTACTTTAGTTTTTCTTTGGCCATAAATTCCTTCCTTTGTCACAGTTCCAAAAGGTAGATTGTTATGGGCCAGAACTTTTTATTTGAAACAAGGATTCTTACAAGGTGCTAAGTGGAATTAATAAGACAATGTTTATCTAGTTTAGCATGGTGATTGATAGTTCTCTAATTCAGGACATGTACGTAGTATTTAATATAGTTACACAAGATTCACACCTATGATAATGTAATTAGAATAGAGCATATAAGCTGGGACAAAGTCAGGGTGGGACTGAGAGACAGATTCATTCCATGGTCCACCTTTGTGGTGGCTGGAGGCTGAAGCACAAGCCCTTGGACTCAAAGTCAGATTCATTCACTTCTTTTCACACCACTGTAATAGCTGGTCTCTTATGCTTCTGCCACTGAGACCAAGACTGGTCTGAAAGGCTCGCCAGAAAGCTGCCCAGACTCAGGCAAAGAGCCAATAAAGAATTTGGACTTTATCCCTGGCTATTTTCATGGTGATTTCTCAACTGAAAAGAAGGCTGCTCTAAGATCTACAGAAAAACAACCAGAGCACTACAGTAGACTATCCTTTTTTTTCCTAATTTGCTTATAGTATCACTCTTTATATTTAAATCACAAACCCATTTAAGGGCTAGATTCTGCGATCATAATACTAGAGAATTATAATTTTTCTTGCATCATCTGGAAACTACTTTTGGGTCCATATGAGTGAGCACATGTTTGATCTACTATATACTTGCATAAGACCTCTATCAGTACTCTGGCTGCAGTCATGTCTCAGGTTGAGAAAGTCTACTCTGACCTGTGCTCAGAAAACTTTGGATGAGTATGTGTAACCATCATATAAACCTACTTCAAGTAAGGAATTGCCAGTTCCTGGTAGGGATGATACTATGTGAATGCTTGGGCTTCTATTTCCTCAAGTCTCCCAATTAAAATTTATACTATTTTGTGCTGCTCTAGATTCTGATTAGGGAAAAGCAAAACAGATCAAAAAAAATTGGGGAGGTGGCAGGAAGACTGAACTAGTCTGTAGGAGTGATCATATAAATTGTAAATCACAGACAGTGATTTACAAATATGTATCCTGCCTTCTAGCCAGTTACCATCTTAGAAGCAGCCTGAGTATTGAAAACCAATTAGTGGTTGAATAAGTCTTCTAACTATGATGCTAATTCGTGTATCCAAGTGATGTCACATTGATCAGGGAGAGCCCCTCATATCTTACTTGCATTACTAGAATATACTCTCATAAGAAAAGATACTTAGTCTTGTTTTTATTGTATATCTCTCAGACCTAGCACAATGTATTACATTTGGATTTTTCAAACACAGCCTTAGGGTAATGGTGAGGTATCACAGAACAATTGTCCTATTAGTGAGCAATAGGTATCGTCTCACACTTAACCTGTCAGTAAATAGGCTTTTTTCCTGACTATCAAGTATAATCCTGGGAATCCAGAAGAGAAAGGCACATTCAATAAATGGCCTTTTCTTGCCCTTCCCACAGAACAGTCCAATAGACAAGTTCATGATAAATGCCTACCAAGTGGGAAATTCCCCAGGAAAACAAAAGAGCGTGATATATTCTTCCCTGAATGCTGAAGTCTTCTTGAGTCTGATCTTCTCTGTGTTAATAAATCAATCTGTCCTAAGGCAACAATATTGAGGTCAGCCTTATATTCCACTGTGATAACAATTGTTTCTCTATGATGAAAAGGGGAACGCTTTTATTCATGTAGCCGTCTCAACTATCACCCCAGTACTATAAAAACTTGCTAGTCAGTTCTGGAAAATTCTTCTTGTTTCCTCAATTATGTTGTTGAGTAACTTCTTTCATGTCTAATTCTCTATGACCACATGTGGGGATTTCTTGGCAAAGATACCAGAATGGCTTGCCATTTTCTTTTCCAGTTCATTTTACAGATGAGGAACTGAGGCAAATAGGTTTAAATGATCTGCCCAGAGTCACAAGCTGGTGAATGTTTGAGGTGAGATATGAATTCAAATATTCTGACTCCTGGTCCTGTCTCCATGTTAATCAACTATCATGATAAAATAACACTTTGAAAATAGTAAGCACTTAATAAATATTAATGACTTAAATTGTTAACTTTCCAAGGACAAGAATACATTTTAAAACAGAGATCCTGCTTAAATTCAAGGGATTAAATCTCTAGGTTGAGAATATCAGGAAGTGGGAATGGGAAGGAAGGAGAGATAATTTTGGTCAGGTGATCTTTTCTGGCAACACTCCTTCAATCATGCTGCACAGGCACTGTCACTGTCACTGTATAAGCTGGACCTCTTGACAGTGCTTTTCATTATGCTCAGAAAAGCATATTCTGTTCGTTCTCCTATAGAACAACACAAAAGAAAGTGGGAGTAGGGCAGAAGGATTGCAGGAATCAAAATATGAAAAGAAATGGAAATCATTCCTGCATGTTATTGTCATGGTCAGGAAGGATTTAAATCCAGGATGAGGCTATTTCCGTTTCTGTGGGAGAGAAAGCAATTGAAAACCATGAGAGATAAACAGTATTTGTTACAGATCTTGCAGAGTGGAATTCTGAATACAAACATTTCTTAGAACAGCAGTAGTCCATCTTAAACCTAGCACATTGGACAGCTTCCAAAGTCCCAAGTTTTTCTTTCATATTTAGCTGCCGTGGAAAAAAAAAAAAAAAAAAAAAAAAAAAGACCTGTTTGAGCATTCAATTTTAGTGCACACTTCTCATTTCAGATAAGCATCCTTAAACTTCATCTTGAGATTGATTCTGTAATCTTTTCTTAAATAGTTTACTTGTCAAATTTCATTTTGAATTGGAAACATCCTTCCCATACCCACTGTTAATCTTGATTACATATTTGTTAATTTCTAAGACTTTTTATCTTTGAATTGTAAATTGAATTAATTTTTTTCATGAATACTAATCAACTTGGGTTAAATTTAGGTCTAATACTGCACAATATGTAATAATAAAAGTAGCTGGTGTTAATAGTACTTTAACATTTGGAAAGTGCTTGAAAAATATTATTTTCATTATTTATTACAACATCTCTTAGAAATAGATTCTATTATTCCAATTATATAGAAGAAGAAAGAAGAAGGAACATTACTTGCCAAAAATCACACAATTTCTGAAGTTCTATTTGAACTCAAGTCTTCATGTTTCTGGGGAACTAAGTGATACAGTGGATAGAGTACCAGACCTGAAGACAAGAAGACTTATTTTAATGAATTCAAATTAATCCTCACTCACTTACTAGCTGTGTGACCTGGGACAAGTCATTTAAACCTGTGTAGGGAAAGAGTGTTGGAGCCAAGATGACAGAAAATAGAAAGGTCTTTGGCTGAGCTCTTTCTGGCTTCCTTCAGATCAACACCATATCAAACTTCTAAATTACTTTTGGAGTGATAGAAACCACAAATATTTGGATAGTAGAAGATATTTCTGAAGAAGAACTTCAGAAAAGGTCTGTTCAGTGGGGGGTGGGTGGGGGAGGTGGCTGAGTATAGGTACAATGCAGGGAACCAGGGCAGAATGGTCTCTAAGATGTGGGGAAGTCTACTAAGGGACTTTTAGCCAAAATAGAGCAAATACAAAATACATAGGCTACTTTGTTCTAGTTCAGAAGCCAGTGGATCAGCAGACTAGCTTTGAGACATCCAATGCAACTATAAGGTAAAGAATAAGCTCCTGAATCCCAGAATAACATGGGACATGGCCACACCCACCCAGCATGAAAAAGAAATAAGCAGCACCAACCCCAGGGCAGTGTGAAGTATCTGTCACCTGTAGAGGAAACTTGGGACAAGCTCTTCTTTGTCCTAAGAGCAGCTCTCAATCTTTAAAAATAGGCCAAAAAATCAAAAAGAACTTTGAACATAGATAGATTTTATGAAGGCAGTGAAGAACAGACTTCAAATCCTGAGGACACTAAAGGCAAATTATCTTCAGATGAAGCCCCAAATATGAGTTGGTCTCTATCTCAAAAGGTTCTCTTAGAAGAATTCCAAAAGGAGCTTAAAAGAGAATTAGAAGAAAAATGGGGAAAGGAAATAAGAACTTTGCAGGAGAGTTTGAAAAAGGAAACAGAAATCATCTGAAGAAAACTCTTTTTAAAAATAGACAATGAATTGGAAAAAAAGCATACAATGCTTTATAAAATAGATTTGATGAAATAGAAAAAGAAACCAACTCCTTGAAAAACAGAATGTGTGAAATGGAAAAAAAATCCAATGAACAAAACAACCTATTTAAAAGTTTAATTGGCCAAATGCAAGAGAAAATGTAAAAAGCTAACTGAAGAAAATCATTCATTAAAAATTAGAATTGAACAAATGGAAGTGAATGACTCAATGAGACATAAAAAAAAAACAGTCAAACAAAACCAGAAAAAAAAGAAAACAAAAAAAAAAAAAATAGAAAAGTATGTAAAATGCCTCACTGGAAAAACAACTGACATGAAAAATAGAACCAGGAGAGACAATTTAAGAATTGTTGGACTATCTGAAAACCACGATGAAAAAAAGACCTTAGACAATATCTTTCAGAAAATCAT
Source organism: Sminthopsis crassicaudata (assembly GCF_048593235.1). Classification (NCBI taxonomy): domain Eukaryota; kingdom Metazoa; phylum Chordata; class Mammalia; order Dasyuromorphia; family Dasyuridae; genus Sminthopsis; species Sminthopsis crassicaudata. Next base: position 120,622,229 of record NC_133619.1, on the reverse strand, counting down.
CAAGGAAAAATGTGCTGATGTCCTAGAATCAGAGGGTAAAACAGCCATTGAGAGAATTCAGTGATGACTTCCTGAAACAGACTCCCAAATGAAAACTCCAAGGAACATCATAGCTAAATTTCAGAATTATCAGATCAAGGGGAAAATATTGCAAGCAGCCACAAAGAAACAATTCACATATTAAGGAGCCACAATCAGTATTACCCAGGACCCAGTAGCTTCCACTTTAAAGAATCAAAGGGCCTGGAATTTGATATTCTGAAAGAAAAAGGAGCTTGGATTGTAACCTAGAATCAATTATCCAGCAAAATTAAACATTAACTTGCAGGGGAAAAGATGAACATTCAATGAAATAGGTGAATTTTATTTATTTCTGATGAAAAGATCAGAGCTGAAAAGAGAATTTGATCTTCAAATACAGAACTAAAAAAAAAAAAAAAGCAAAAAAATGGTAAAAAGGAAAGAAAAAAATAACTTTTAAAAATGAAAAAGTTTATATCTTTACATGGAAAAATGGTATGCTTAACTCTTAAGAACTGGATCTCTATTAGGGGTATATTTAGAGTATGTAGGTATAATTTGACTTTATTGTGATAATCTATTTAAAAAACTAGAGGTGGAAAAAGGATTGTAGTGGAAGAAGAGGAAAATGGAGGTAAAATGGTGTAACTTACATCTCAAAAAGAAACAAAAAAGACTTATTACAATTCAGGGAAAGAAAGGACAGGGAGGAACATTTTGTAAATCTTACTCTCATTGTATTTGTCTCAGAGAGGCTATCAGACATATTTTGCTTCATAGAGAAACTTGTCTTACCCCATAGGGAAGTAAGAGTGGAAATGGGAAAGAAAAGGAGGAGACTAATAGAATGGAGAATATAAAAAGGAAAGGTACAAAAAAAAGAGAAGGAACTGTAAAAGGAAAGGCTTTTTGAGGGAGGTGGTGGTCAGAAGCAAAACACTGGAAAGGAGTGAAAGGAGGGGAAGGAAAAAGAAAAATATAACTTCATGAAAATAAGATAGCAGGAAATACAGAGTAATTTTAACTATGAATGTGAATGTGTTGAATTCTCTTGTAAAATGAAAACAGATAACAAACTGGATTAAAAGCCAGAATCCTACACTATGTTGTTTATAAGAAATACATTTAAAGCAGTATGATATATTTAAAGTATGACACTTTAAAGGTGTAAAGGTAAAAGGCTGGAGAAAAACCTATTATGCTTCACCCAAAGTACCAACAACAAACAACAATAACAAAAAAATAAAACAAAACAAAAAAAAAACAATCAGAGATAGCAATTCTAGTCTCAGATCAGGCAAAAAAAAATAAATAGACCTAATTAAAAGAGATAAGGAAGGAAACTACATCTTGCTAAAGGATACCTTAGATAATGATATAATATCAATACTAAACATATATGTACCAAGTGATATAGCATCCAAATTCCAAGAGGAGAAGTTGAGAGCTGCAGGAAGAATTAGACAGCAAAGATACACTAGAGGGGGATCTCAATCTTGTTCTATCACAACTAGATAAATTGAACCACAAAATAAATAAGAAGTAAGTTAAGTAGTTAAATAAAATCTTAGAAAATTTAGGTATGGTAGAACTTTGGAGAAAATTGAATGGAGGCAGAAATGAATATACATTTTTCTCAGTGGTACATGGAACCTACACAAAAATTGACCATGTTTTTGGGCATAAAAACATCAAAATCAAATGCAGAAAGGTAGAAATAGCAAATGTATTTTTCTCAGAACATGATGAAATAAAAATTACATTTAATAAAGGGTCAGGGAAAAATAAACCAAAAATTAATTGGAAACTAAATAATCTAATCCTAAAGTATATGTGGGTGAAACAACAAATCACAGACACAATTGGCAATTTCATTTAAGATAATGACATTAATGAGACAAATTTATGGGAAAAATTTAGGGAAATTTTATATTTCTAGATGCCTACTTGCATTAAATAAAGAAAGAAAGTGGCAATGAACTAAGCATGCAACTGAAAACTAGAAACAATTAGAAAAGGAATAAATTAAACCCCCAATTAAATATCAAATTTGAAATTCTGAAAATAAAAGGGGAAATTAATAAAATTCAAAGAAAACAATTTATGAAAAAACCAACACACTAGATAAACCTTGAATTAATTTGATTAGAAAAAGGAAAGAAGAAAACCAAATTGTTAGTAACAAAAATGAAAAAGGTAAACTTTCCATCAATGAAGAGGAAATTAGAGCAATAATAATTAGTGCTATTTTGCCCAACTGTATATCAATAAATCTGATAATCTAAGTGAAATGGATGAATACTTACAAAAATGTAGATTGCCCAAATTAAGAGGAGGTAATAAACTACTTAAGTAATTTCATTTTAGGGGGGAAAAAAAGAGAAATTGAACAAGCTATTAATCAATTCCCTAAGAAAAAATCTCCAGGGCCAAATGGATTTACATGTGAATTCTGTCAAACATTTAAAGAATAATTAATTCTAATACTATCCAAACTATTTGGAAAAATAGGGAAAGAAGGGGTCCTAACAAAAAATTTTTTATGACACATATTTGTTGCTGAAATCTAAACCAGGTAGGGTCAAAACAGAGAAAGAAAATTATAGACTGCTTTCTTTAATGAATATTGATGCAAAAATCTTAAATAAAATATTAGCAAAGAGATAATACACCATGACCAAATGGGATTTATACCAGGAAAGCAGGGCTGTTCAATATTAGGTATTTAGAATAGCTGTATATAATATAAAATGTTTGGGAATCTGCCTGCCAAGGCAAAGTCAGGAACTATTTGAACACAATTCCAAAACACTTTCCACATAAATAAAGTCAGATCTAATTAAATGGAAGAATATCAAGTACTCATGGGTAGACCAAGCTAATATAATAAAAATCACAATTCTACTTAAATTAATCTATTTATTCAGTGCCATATCAATCAAACTCCCAAGAAATTATTTTACAGATCTAGAAATAATAATAACAAAATTCTCATGGGAGAACAAAAGATCAAAAATTTCAAGAGAATTAATGAAAAAATGCAAACGAAGGTGGCCTAACTGTACCAGATCTAAAATTATATCATAAAGCAGCTGTCATCAAAATCATTTGGTACTGGCTAGGAAATTAAGTAGTCCATTAATAGAATAGGTTAGCTTCACAAGACATTATATAGCCAATGACCAGAGTAATCTAGTTTTGGATAAACCCTAAAATCCCAGTTTCTGGGATAAGAATTCACTATTTGACAAAAATTGCTAGGAAAACTGGAAATTAGTATGGCAGAAATTAGGAATTGACCTACACCTAACACCTTATACCTAGATAAGGTCAAAATGGATTCATAAAGAGAGATATAAGCAAATTAGAACAAAGGATAAACTAAGATCTGTAGACAAGGAAGGAATTTGTGATCAAAGAAGAACTAGAATGAAAAATGGATAATTTTGATTGTATTGAGTTAAAGTTTTTGTACAAAAAAAAAAAACTAATGCAAACAAGATTAGAAGGGAAGGAGAAAACTGGGGAAAATTTTTTTTTACATCCAATGAACTTTGTTATTGTTTTTTTCTAGCTTTCAGTGCTTATTGGTGGCTTCATCATGGTCCTATAGGATTATACTAAGGAGTAATAATTAGGTGGGGTATATACTCAGCTAAGTAAATTAATCTTCTAATAACATTACTTGGCTCAAACTCATATCATAAAATATAATGATCCTTGTCTCCTAAGTCTGATGTTTGCATCAGAATTTTTATGTGATATTATCAGTCACAGCTACTATGAAAGAAAAAAAAATATAGGTATAAAACATCAATTGTCAAAAGGTCTGTGTTCTGCTTTCTTTCTCTTCCAAAAGAGGGAAGATTTGAAATTCCCACAGACCACATCAATTGGGATGACTCAGAGACAGAATTTTATTTTCCAAATTCTCCTATTTTCTTTCTCCCTTCAGAGAAAAGGAATAGAGTTTTGTCTCTTGAACTAGTGTTTATGCCTTCAATGACCAAAACAATAACAAAAATAAAAATAATTATGTCAATATGAGAAATGGGGTTCCCCCTTTCCTTTCCTTCATTAAATATATTAATAATTCTCTAGTTTTTCTTTGGCCATAAATTCCTCCTTTTACTATAGATTTGAGAGGTAGATTAATCCTTTGTCTTTTAATTTGATTATAATATCACCCTTATGTCTAAATCAAATAAACTCACTCATAGCTATAATACAAGCCACTCTCTAATTGATAAATGGTCAAAGCCACCAATAAGCACTGCAAGCTACTTCAGTGTTTCTGGGAAGGTATAGTCAATTGTCTAAAAAGTTCAAAAAGGTGAACTGTGTGAACATTACATAATGGTATTTTTATAGTCAGTGGTGATCTCCACATTTTTTTAAAGAGTGATATCTGGAGTATGAGATGGTGGCTGGAAAAAGTGATCAACCTTGTTTCCTTGCTCCAATTTGGACACTAAATTCTTGAAATTGAAGCATTTGGTCTTCTAAACTATGTTAGATATGGCAAAACTAGGAAAATGGATGGAAAGAGACCCTCCAGACCTGAATATAGTTATGTCACCAGAAATATGGACAAAGATTCCTTGGGCAGGCTCTGAGAAAGATGTTAATTATAGTCATATCCTGAGGTTTCTCTTATTAGATACTGCCATTATCTCAGGAGACAATTTTGCCCTTGAAAAAAGTAGAGATTTGAACCCTGATTGACACATGCTGCTGAGATACTACAAGAGTGGCAGGTGATAGACACAGAAAAGGCAAGAAGAATGTTAAAGAGCCTCAGGGGAACCTGCACCTGATTTGTGGGGGATATGTTAAAAATGGAAAAAATACTTATTGTATTGCTTGGATGCTTGAGGGCACTGGCTAATCACCTGAAACCTGAAGGAGCAAAAGATCTTCTCTCCAAGTTCTTAACTATAACCCAAGAGGAGATTGAAAGTTTCCAGCTACATTTGGCGCTCATAAAAGTACTTCAGAAAATGGTGATTAAAGGTGTAGTGACCATAGTAGAAAGAATTTTTCTTTTCTTTTTTCTGTTTTTTTTTTTTTTTTTTTTTTTTTTTTTTTTTTTTTTTGCTGAGGCAATTAGGGTTAAGTGACTTGCCCCAGGATCACACAGCTAGGAAGTGTTAAGTGTTTGAGATCATATTTGAACCCATGTCCTCCTGACTTCAGGACTGGTGCTCTATCTGCTGTGCCACCTAGCTGCCCCAGGAATTTTTCTTTAAAAGAAAAAAAACCTCAAGTACTCAAGATAACTTTTGATTAATGAAATAGGATTGTGATAATTCTGGATGCTCAAGAAATATATACGCCTCCTAGTCACTTACAACTTATAAAACTGACCAGAGGGGGAAAAAACCAAATTATTAAAGTTCTAAGAAAATAAATTAATTTAGTTAAACAGGTCTCTGTGGGAAAAACTTATATGCTAAATACCACAGTGAAGGTGAATCTACCCAAATAAGCAAAAATTCTACATACTATTGAACTCTCTGTTTCTGCTACAATTGCAGAAGTTCAAGCTCAGAGAGGTCAATCAATCCATTTATGTTTATATTAAGTAATTTTATTTACATAAAATAATATTTTATTTAACTAATAATATATGTTGTCACAACTTATTTCTATTAATTAATTTATCAAGTATTTTAATCAATGATAATAGCAATAGTTTAAATTTATATAGAACCTACCATATGCCAAACACTATGCTTTGCATTTTACATGTTATCTTATTTTTTCTTCATAGGAGCCCTGGGAGACAGGTACTATTAGTATGCTAATTGTACACTCCAGGAAATTAAAGCAGAAAGAAGTGAATTGCCCAGAGTAACACACCTAGTAATTTCTCAGTGCATATTCCTTTAAATCCAACTCATTTGCATGTATCACCTTCCCAATGTCATGGTCTTCTTTAAAAGGATAAATAACAATAGTCAGAGTTGAACTCAAGTCCGCTGATTAATCACTGAACTTGTTCCAAGGGAGTCTCCCAGGGTGGATTATCTGATCTTTTGTTATGAGGTTGAGCAGACTGGGTACCTCTGTGTTGAGGATATCTAAATTCAGAGTGAGAAGTTCTTAAGATATGAAACTACACTCTTTCCCCTGCTTTGGATGCTTGTATATATGTAGAAGTTACCAAATATCACTCTGCCTCTTCTCTAGCCTTAACCTCTGATTGGGCATTGCTTCAGTCAAATTGAGATCTGTTGCACTTAAAAGTAAAAAGGCCAATGTAGCCCACATCACTCAGAGCCATCTCCAGTCAGCCTGATCTACATCTTGCCAATGGACCCAGGTAGTCCTGGAGGAGAAAGTGAGGCTGGTGGCTCAGCCCTTACTCACTTAAAATCAATTCACTTGCACTTCATAGCATCACCTCTTTGGTGTCATGGCTTTCCTGAAGAACAAAGGACAAACAACAACTAAATACTGCAACATTAGTGCAAAGGCAGCTATTATGTGCAGAGGCAAAATAGATAGATTTGGTGAAGAGAGCCAGGAAGACCTGAATTCACATGTGAACTCAGACACTTATTAACTGTGTGACCTTTGATAAGAATCTTGACTTCTGATTGTCTCACTTTCCTCATCTGTAAAATGTGGATTGTAATAATACCTACCTTGTAGAGTTGTAAGGATCAAATGAGATCATATTTGTAAAAACAAACAAACAAACAAAAAAAAAAAACACTTAGCAATGTGCCTGGCACATAGTAGACCCTTTATCCACAAGCATCCCTCAACTCTGAGTGTCTCTTAATTCTATATACTCTACAAATTAGGTATTTCTCCTTTAAAATCCTATACACATTATAGCCTGAGAACAAATCTCTTGAAATCCTAATTGCTCCTTTTTGACCTCTTTTTTTCTTCATAACATATATAAACTAGTTCATTATCTACCACAGTTCCAAACTATAGATATGTAAATGATATCAGTAACTAGTGAAAAACCTGGCAAATTAAGCTACTGACTGTCCCTGGACCCATTAATTCAAGATGTTTAGGACCATATAGTGAAGTGACTAAAGACAAAGAATGGAATGTTCAGCTCTAGCAGTAGTATTAGATAATCATTTGTAGCTAAATCATTTTGAGTAAAACTTGAGGAAACATACTTTGATAGCTGTGAAGAGAACTATGCCTCTATGGCTTATGAAAGGTATTTTTCTTCACTATCCCAGAAAATTCCTGCAGGGTGATATTGCATTACTTTGCTTTTCTCCTGGACATTAGTCCTAGTAGGCTATATCAGAGATTCTAAAACCCATTTAATATCTCTAAGGAAGATCATGAATGTCAGGAAAGATGTGGTAATAGCTGTTTTGGTATGCCCAGGCTAGAGTATTATTTCTATAATTTCTGCTTTTATATTGGCTAAAGCAGCCATTTTGGAATGTTGACTGAGTATTGTGACCCAGAACCTTCAGTGAATATTATAAGAATAGTCTGTAATTGGTTTCTTTATATAATTTCCTCAAGTTTTTTTTTTCTGAACATTCTGCAATCTGATTTCTATCACTTAACTAAGAGAAAATGCTCTCTTTAAAGTTATTGGTGATCTTTTAATTGCCAAATCTAATGACATTTTCTCTCTTTTCTTCCTTCCTGACCTCTCTGCAGCCTTTTATACTGTTGACTCTTTTCTTCCTGGATACTTTCTCTTTGTATTTTCATGACTTTGTTTCTGTTATCCAATGTTAGTATTTCTCCTGAGCTACAGTCCTGCACCATCAACTACATGCTAGATATTTCTAATTAATTAGGTCACCCCTACCAACCTTTACCTCTTCTGAACTTTATTACTTTGTGATGGGTAACACTATGCCTCTAGTCATTGAAGTTTAAAATCTGAACAATCTCACTTACTGTATATTCAATGAGATGCTAAATTATGTGATTTCTTTCACGGTAGCATCTTTTGCACACATCTTCTCTCCCTTCACACAGCATATTATCACTTCTCACATAGACTAGAATAGTAATCTTCTAATTTGTCTCCCTGCATCCTCCATTTAGCTGCCCAAATGAATTTCCTATAGTATAGGTCTAACCATGTTATTTTCAGGTTCAACTCTTTGTTACTCCATTTGGAATTCTTTTTGGCAAGGATATTGGAGTTCCTTGACATTTCCTTCTCTAACTCATTTGATAGATGAGGAGTTGAGGCAAACAGGATTAAATGACATGCCCAGGGTCATATAGGATGAACTTTCCTGATTCCAAGTCAAGTGCTCTATCCACTGTGCCACTTAGCACATGTGACCATGTTATACTCTTCCTTGCTCGGTAAACTCCAGTGGCTCATTCTTATCACTAAGATCAAATGTAGAATCCTTTGCTTTGCATTTAAAACTCTTTATAGCATGGGCTCTTTCTACCTTTCCAATGTTGTTTACCTCATATTGATATCAATAAACTCTATTATCTAGTTATATTGTCTTATCCCACATATTCATCTCTCCTTCCCCTGCCTTTGTACTATCTGTAGTCCAAGCATGAAAATGCTATCTTTTTGCTTCTGCTTCTTAGAATATTTGATTTTCTTTAATATGCTACTCTAGAACCATCTTTTCTGGCTATGGCTCTCTCTCACCTCCTGAGTTTTATGTGTGTGTGTGTGTGTGTGTGTGTGTGTGTGTGTGTGTGTGTGTGTGTATCTGTCGTTTCTCCCATCAGGATGTAAGTCTACTGAGGCAAGCAAGAATTGTTTTTACTTTTTGTTTGTTATCTCTACTGCTGAGCACTGGTGTGTATATTCTTGTTAATAGAAAAAAGGTCATGCAGTGATTTTCTGCAAACCAACCCCTCAAATTTGTTTTGTGAGCTCAAAAGCATCATTGGAGAATGTGGGAAATTTGATTTTTAGAAATATCATTGGCCCTGGAGTGAGAGGACTTGGTCAAATGCTGTCTCTTATGTGTAATTTTGTTCCAGCCTCTTTAATTCCTTGGACCTCACTTTCCTCACCTATAAATGAGGCAATTGGATTAGATTTCCTCCAAGGTCTTTTTCAATTCAAAATCTATAATCCCAGGATTGCCCAGGATCTCTTAATAGTACCTTCCCTTTAGGGTTATTATAAGGATCAAATGAAATAACATTAGCTTGGAAATTGGCTAATTAATAATGACCTAATTGAGCATATTGGTTCCTTAGTCCCCCCTTCCTTCCACTCTTCTAACAACTCAAAGTTATGAGATCATTTAAATAAATTTATTAAATAAAAGTATTTTCATTGCATGATTGGGGTATAAGTGTGAACCACATACACTGTTCCCTCCACCATTCCTTCCCATTTTAAGAAGCATCTTGAAGATTTTCCCTCTCTAAAATAGAGTACTTAAAAGAAAGGAGTATGAAAAAAAGTTGCTAAGTCAATACATTTCTTACAAAATCTCATGATAGGGGCAGCTAAGTGGCGCAGTAGATAGATCATCAGCCCTGAAGTCAGGAGGATCTGAGTTCAAATTTGATCTCAAACACTTAACTTGCTAGCTGTATGACTCTAGGCAAGTTACTTAACCCCAATTGCTTCAGCAAAAAAAAAAAAAAAAAAAAAAAAAAAAAAAAAAAAAAAAAAAAAATCTCATAATAGCATGAAGGAAGACTAAGGAAATTTAAACCCTGAAAATGAACTGAGTCAGATCAATATGCTATATGCCAATTTCTGAAAAAAATTGTTTTTTATTTTAGGCATTCACAGGGGTCTACTTTCACGTAAGTAGTAAGTTACTGCAGTATGTAGAATGCTGTTAACATTAAAGCCAGAGAAGAAAGTTCAGCGGAATAAGCATGTGACATTTCTACATATGACAGAGAAGAAAGTTCAATGGAACAAGCATGTGACATTTCTACATATGACATGGATCCTGAAATATTTCACAGAATAGGGAATCAGAACTATAACGCAAACAGGAAAATTGATTGCCCTTAGGTTATTCTATATGTGCTGATATTTGGGGAAGAGCCACAATTTCCTTTCACCCTATGTAAAGAGAATTGTACAATATAGGAGATATAAAAATCATTATCTAATATGTTATGAGACTGAGAAAAAGGTTGAGAAAGGTCTGTGATTTCAGTACAGAATACTGGAAATGAATAGTTATAGTACTTGAATTTCTCTTTCTAGGAATTCAAGGTAGGAGATAGAATCCTATTATACAACGTTGGAACTACTGGAAAATATAACATAACTAGTGGAAAGTTATTTCATCTCAAGGTCACTGAATGAGCTAAATTTTTGCCTGGTTATAGAAAAAGCACTAGAAATTGTCCAGAACCCTTTAAAGACAATGCATGCAAATACTTGTTTCATATGGTAGAATTAATTGGCTTAATCACAAAGTAAAGGAACATAAGAAAGAAAAGAAAGGATTTGGTGTTAAAATAAAAAGTCCTATCCACAAAGGTTTCAGGCAGACAGCTGTCTTTAGAAGGAATTCAGATGTATTGGGCCAGGATTCTTGTGAAGATAAGACTGAATTTGAGTACATTATTCGTAGAAGTGAAAGGGATTGTAACTGTTTGATATTGTAGGAAACAAAGGCCTTAGCAAAGAGGAAAGCTAATTCAAGGGTAGTCATCTTTATTTGTCATTGTTCAGTTGGTTTTTAATTGTTTCTGACACTTTATGATCCCATTTGGATTTTTCATAGCAGAGATACTCAATGGTTTGCCATTTCCTTCTCCAGCTCATTTAAAAGTGAGGAAACTGAAACAAACTGAGGCTAAATGACTTGTCCAGGTCACACAGATAGTATGTACCTAAAGCTGGATTTGAACTCACAAAGAAGCTGAGAATCCTAAACTCTAGACCTGTACTCTATGTACTATAATGCCACATAGCTGCTCCTGTCACTTTTATTCTAGGGTTCTTATGCAAGATTCAATCAGAAAACTGCTACATAAAGCACTTCCTACTCTACCTAGGGATAACAAATTAACCTGATAGCCTTCATAGATACAAAACTTAAATATCTAACCAGTGCACTTCCTTAAATCTTTCACCTTAGAAAACAATGATAATATATCCTGAAGCAAAAGCAAGCCATGACCCAGATTTTTAGGACAGTGACTATGTATGGCATGCTAAAGGGTAAAGAGTGAAGGAGTAATCCACAAAATACTACTTTATAATTGCTACTATTGAAGGCAAGCATACTATATTCTAGGGAGCATGATAAGTGATATTTTGTGAAAAAATATGCATATGTATGTGTGTATAATGTTTATGTGTGTGTTGTTTATCATATATAAATATCACATTACATGTACTTTGTGGTCTGCTTTTCAGGACTTTTTTTTTCTTTTTGACTGAGAGGAGGGTGGGGATTATCATTGAACCTAGGATCTTAACAATTTTCTCCTCCTCAAATGAATGACGTTTTTATCTGAAGGTTTTGCATTACAGTGGATGGGGTTAGTAACTGTAAAAAAAATTGGAAAATTAAAAGGAATGAAGAAGTTTAAGACAGGAGTGGTGGCAATCAAGAGGTAATAGAACTTTGGAAGCTCATTGAATATTAAGGAGATGATATCCAAATATTAAAGAACTTTGGAGACTCATTGTTGTCTAACCTGAGAAGCTCATGTGTTGGGTTGGTTGTGTTGCACAGAGAAAAGAAATACCAGGAATTTGAAGATGGAGAGTAAAGGGGCAGGTGAGAGTAACTTTGTCTTCTCTCTCTACTTCTCCTTCCATTCCAGTAGCAGGAAGAATGTAATTGTCTCTGTAGGGAGAGTACTTGACTCAGAGTCAGGAAGAACTGAGTTCAAATCCTGAATTAGACCCTAGCTGCATGATCCAAGACAAATCATTTAACCTCTTCAAGCTTCAGTTTTCTCATCTATAAAAATAAGAGAGTTGGAGTTCCAAAAACCCTTCTAGCTCTAAATCCATGACAGCAGGACTACATATATATTTTAGGAATGGTAAAGGGATGGTAAGGATTTCCCAGACTGGAGTTTTTGATTGCAGGCAAAACTCCCATTGCCTCATCCTATTTATGGTTCTCATTATAAGTAATCTACTTTGATATTCTTGGATTTTCTTCTTCTTTACTCTTCTTTTAGAGAATAGTGGTGACCTAAGGGCATGCATGCTGGAGAAAAAAGCCACTAAATGATGCTTATAATTAGAAAAGAAATAAGTGGTAAACTGCCAAGACAAAGTAAGGAACTATATGAACACAATTACAAAACACTTTCCAAATAAAGTCAGATTTAACATTCCAAAGAATATTAAGTGCTCATGGGTAGGCCAAGCTAATATAATAAAAATGGCAATCCTACCTAAATTGATATATTTATTCATTGCCATACCAATTAAATTCCCAAGAAATTATTTTGCAGAGCTAGAAAAAATAATAACAAAGTTCATCTGGAAGAACAAAAGGTCAAGAATTTCAAGGGAATTAATGAAAAAAATGCAAATGAAGGTGTCCTAGCCAGGTAACCTTTAGGTACCAGACCTAAAACTATACTGAAAAGTAGCATTCATCAAAACCATTTGATACTGGCTAAGAAGTAGAGTAGTCGATCAGTGGAATAGGTTAGGTTCACAAGACACAACAGTCAATGACTATAGTAATCTAATGTTTGATAAACTCAAAGAGTCCAGCTTCTGAGAAAAGAATTCACTATTTGATAAAAATTGCTAGGAAAATTGGAATTTAGTATATTAGAAACTAGGCATTGACCCACATCTAAGATCCTAAGATAAGGTCAAAATTGGTTCAAAATATAGACACAAAGAGTGATACTATAAGCAGATTAGAAGACAAAGATAGTCTATCTCTCAGATCTGTGGAAAAGGAAGGAATTTGTGATCAAAGAAGTGATGCAGGCGTAGCCCCCTTTAAGATTCCTTGTACCTTTGATATTCCTTGTTTGATCTTTGATTACAAGATCTGGCCAAACCAGTTTGGGCTATCTGAACTAGTTTGGATTTTCAGCCCCGATTCTAATGATCTGAAATTCCTTTTTGGGGAGAGACAGAAGATGATAACAACAGAGAATTCCTGTCTCATTTACAACAATAGAGAATTCCTGTCTGAGTTATAAATATCTCCAGAACCTCTTGATAACATCTCTGTGCAAACATTGTTTTGATGACTCTAGTTTTATGTATATAAGGAAGGTTGAAAAATGGAATCTTTGCATTTGGTGTATACCAGCCAATGCCCGTCAACTGATGTCCCCTTTGCAGGCAGTTTGGTCTTCCTAAAGGCCAAATGCCTCTCTATCCGTTTACTATTAAGAAAGATTTTGTTTCCATACAGCATTGAGTAGCAAATTCATTTGCTACCGACCCCGCCCTTGGTTACTTTGGGAAGGAGAAAAGGAACTGACCCATCTTGGTGTAGAACCTCAGTTTACTCCTCATCAGAAGAACTAGAGTATATTATGGAATGCAAAATGGATAATTTTGATTATGTTAAGTTAAAAAATTTTTACAAACAAAACCAATGCAGACAAGATTAGAAGGGAAACAGTAAAGTGGGAATTTTTTTTTTTTTTACATCCAAGGGCTCTGATAAAGGGCCTCATTTCTAAAATATATAGAGAATTGATTCAAACTTATAAGAATACAAGCAATTCTCTGATTGACAAATGGTTAAAGGACATGAACAGACAATTTTCAGATGAAGAAATTAAAAAAACTTTTAGTCATATAAAAATACTCTAAATCACTATTGATCATAGAAATGTAAATTAAGACAATTCAAAGGTACCACTACACACCTCTCAGATTGGCTAAGATGACAGGAAAAGATGATGAACGTTGGAGTGAATGTGAGAAAACTCAGAGAGTAATGCATTGTTGGTGAAGTTGTGAACTGCTCTAACCATTCTGGAGAGCAATATGGAACTATTCCCAAAGAGCTATCAAACTCTGCATGCCCTTTGACCCAGCAGTGTCTTTACTGGGTCTATCCCAAAGAGATTGTAAAAAGAAAAAGGATCCACATGTGCAAAAATGTTTGTTGCAGCTCTCTTTCTAGTGGTAAAGAACTAGAAACTAAGTGAATGTTCATCGGTTGGAGAATGGCTGAATAAGTTATGGTAAATGAATGTTATGGAATATTATTGTTCCATAAGAAAAAATCCGCAGGATGAATTTAGAAAGGCCTGGAGAGACTTATTTGAACTGATGCTAGAGAAAGTGAATAGAACCAAGAGAATATTGCATACACCAATAACAAGATTAAATAATGGTCAATTCTATGGATTTGGCTCTTTTCAATAGTGAGGTGATTTAGGCCAATACCAATGATCTTGTGATGGAGACAGCCATCTGTATCCAGAGGGAGACTTTGGGGACTGAGTGTGGATCACAACATAGTATTTTCAATTTTTTTGTTGTTGTTTGCATTTTGTTTTCTTTCTCATTTTTTTTTCTTTTTGATCTGATTTTTCCTGATTTATCCTGTAGCATGATAATTGTGGAAATATGTATAGAATAATTACATGTTTAACATATATTGGATTTGCATATGTTTTGAAAATAAAAAGCTTCATTAAAAAAAGAAATAAGTGATAGAATGGGGAAATTATTAATACTCAGGTGTCATGGAGACTTTTCAAGGTTTTTGCCCCACTTCTCAATGAAATGTTGAATTCTAACAACTTTGTTTTGTTTCTGAGAAGGTGCATGGAGGGAATGGGTTATTTTGTAAAATTGGAGAGAACAGTGTCAGAGGAACAGCAAGGAATATCAAAAGAGACCCAATGATAAAGACATAAAGATATTTTTTACTCTAATCTTCTATTACTGTCTGAAAGAAACTGGCTAAAAATGATTTCTGGCTAATATCAATCTGGACTACCATATTTGAAACTGTAAATATATAGAATATAAATCTTTGGAATGAGTGTTTACTTTTTGAGGGTTGGTTTTTGCTTTTATTGATTTAGGGAGATTGCTTAAATTAGAACAGTAAAGTTACTTTGAATACTTATAAAAATCTTGGTGAGCAGTCATTACTCATTTCAAGATTTTTTCACTTTCTTATTTTAAATGCTTGAAACTGGGCATCAGTCTCACTCTACTTATATTAGGTACTATCCAGAGATTTTCCCAGGTTTCCTGTTTGGGGGCATAAAAGCCAAGGAAAGAAAAAAATCTCCCAAAGTGTACCTAAGCTATTTCTATCATTGCAACTTTTGACAAAAGAATTAGACATGTAAGTACTCTGAAACAGCACTCTCTGAGCTTTGTATTTTGTGGATGCCCAATAATTATTTGTAGATGGTGTTTATAATATTAATTGATAAATTTATGAGGCCATGTTCATTATCATTTTCCAGCAATGTTATATTGAAAATTCTAGACTCTGCCTAGCTAGTTTTTTCCCCAAATTTCATAACTATCTTGATATTAATGAGGACAGATAAAACTCAGAAATTGATGACTTTTGAAGGTCACTATCAAATGCTAAATTTCTATTGGGTTTAATGAACACTGCCTCAGGTCAGAATGGTGAGGGAGAAAGCTTGATTGGAAAGAGACTTTTTGAAGAAGGTCTAGTAGTTTTCATTTTTCTCATCAAAAAAAAACATTAATATTTTCTCAAACTCTCTCCTGTCAAAAGGATAAATCTGAGAACAGATGATGTTACCTTGAAGGAAAAGAAACCAGAAAAAACAATGAGATTTTTACTATAAGTCTACTAAAGACTGACTGGGAGATGTACAATTTGTCCCTGTGTTGTGTTGGTGAAGACCAAACCTCTTATCCATATCCAATCTTTGCTCTTTGGTCATTTCCTCAAAGATAGCTTGTTAATGCTGAAATAACACTGATCTTCAAGTCCAGCTAAAGCTAAGGACAAAAAAAGTCCTCAAAATCAACAGAGTTCAGAAGACTTAAAGAGCTTCCAGTATGATTTTCTCATTTTACAGATGACAGCTAAGAGGTACAGTACATAGAATGCTTAAATCTGGAGTCAGGAAGACCTGAGTTCAAAGCCAACCTCATACACTAGTCATGAGATCCTAAGCATATCCCTCAGCCTTTTTCAACTTCATTTTCCTCACTATCAAATAGGGATAGCAAGAGCACCTACTTCCCAGGGCAGTTGTGAGAATTGAATGACATAATATTTGTAAAGTACATAGCATAATGCCTGGCACATAGTAGGCATTTACTAAATGTTTGTTCCTTCCTTTCCATCACTCCCTTCCCATCCCCATAACTGAGGAAATAGATCCCAAGATGTTAAATGAATTTGATATTATCATAAGATAGAAATTAACACTTTTTTCCTGTTTTTTAAATTTGTTCTTATTTTCTGATTCATTCAAGATTCCAGATTTTTGCCTTTCTTTAATCACAGAATCATAAAATTTTATAATAGAAGAAATCTCAGCAATCATTTTCTCTTACCCCTAACCAGAAAGATGTTGTACTCTAACATATCCAACAAGTGGTCATCCAGGCTCTATTCTAATTAAGAGCACAACTTCCAAGGCAACCCATTCCACTTTTGGACAACTGTTATTACTAAAGTTCACCCCAGTTTCACTGACTCCAAATTCATTATTGTTTTTATCTTATCTAGTAGTTCTTAATGATACTGTAACTCTTGAGTAGGTAATGCTGCACATAGCCTCTTATTCTCCTGTGTCTTAAATGGATAAAAGTGTAAATAGATTTAATTTATGGGGTCATAGATTCTGAGCTTGAAATTTAGAATTCTTTGAGCACAACTCCCTCATTTGCAGGTTCAAAGATATTCAGTGGTTTTTCATAGCATCATAAAATCTAGAGCCTTAGGGGACCTCACAGAATTCACATAGTCCAATCTTCTTATTTTATAGATAATGGAACTGAGATCTAAGGAGTTTAAATAATATGCCCAAGATCTCTTTAGGTAGAATGGGAACTGGAACCCATAAAGTTCATTTCTCTGTCCATTGCTGCTTTTTCTATGTTTCAGGGTAACATGTAAGCCTCATGACACTAGCTTTTTGGTAAATTATTTAAAATTGCTTTTTCTGCATGGTCCAATAATTATAAATAGAGCATATATAATTTAGCAGAACATATAACATTATGTGTGTATGTGATCTTGTTTTATTTGACTCTGGCAGGCTTGGATCAGTATATGCTTTGTGATAAGCTACAGGGGATATAGCTTCTGTGCTTAATAATATCAAGTTGAATCCTAAAACAGCTTTAAATGTTTTTAATTTATCTCTCTGAAACTTCCACTTTAATTAGATCCAAAAAAGTGGAAAAAAAGAATAAGAAGTTTATGAACAAAATCAATAGAGAAATAAATTTACTTGTGTTCCTTTAAAGATATTCCGAAACAACTTGGTGTGCTGAAGTAAGTATACGACTTCAAGTCAAGAGTTCAATGTTGTATCAACAGTTAATACCTACTATGGGAAAGTGAATTTACTTGTCTTTATCTCTGTTAAATGGGAGCTTTTGTACTTATATTGTTTACCTAAAGTACTATATATGTACAAACTGTAATTATAGCTCTGCATTTGTTTCACTATCTTCTATTCAATGGAGGTCAAGCAGGGTAGTGAAAGGAGTGTTGGACATATAGATAAGAAAGAGCAGTATCACTTCTGACACTTGGCTGTAGATAAGGTTATATAATCTTTATGAGCCTTAATTTCCTCATTATTCAAATGGAGATGATGATAATAATAATACCTGTTATTGATTAAATGAGATAAGTACTTTGAAAACCCTAAAATGTTATGCAAAAACACATTTAAGCAACCAAAAGAAAGGACTAATTACTTCCTCATGATTTAACTTGCCATTGAATTTGGGTTAAAAATAAACTACACTTTAATATCCCCCACCCTTCAGTTTATTCTGACTCTAGAATGAGTTTTTGAAGGGATCTTGGGGAGCCTAAGAAACCAGAACATATATAGCAAACAATGAATTGAAATTCATGATAAATGAGATAGTGAGAAGTAGGTGTTGTCATTAGTGATTTCACATCATCAGCAGGACAGGTTATATAATCAGATAGTGAAAGGAGTGGCAGATGGACTTGCTTTTAAAGATTTGGAAAATGGATGCTCTATTATTGGATAATTTGTAATATTACTGTGTAGGAGGGGTGCTAGACCCCCTTGCCCAAATTAACTAATCAGAGACATCTTCAGATACAAAGAGAGAGCATTTATTTAGTCCCTGCAGGGAGAGAGCCAAGCACACTGGAGAAGCATCTCAGCTCTCAATACATGCTCATTGACTTGACAAGCAGGAAGCAGTAAAGCTGGTTAAAGAGCAAAAGACCCAAGTCTTTTCATTGGATAGGTAAGAGGAAGTAACCAACATTGACCAATGGCCACCAAAGTTGCCTACTTCCTGTGGGTCATATAGCTTTCTATTGTTGATTTAGAATCTTGGCCTTTAGAAACTTCTTGGCCTTGAGATCATATGACTTCCTGCAACCTGGGCCCAAGACCTAATTTTCCGGCTCCATAAATCTCTGGAAATAGGGATCATGTGACTTGGGCCTAAAGTCTGACCTACTCTATCTTGCAGACTTTATTTATTTATTTATTTTGAGAAAGCTTCATCTAGTCTACTTCATTACTAGTCCCAGAAACTAGAACCAGGAGCAGAAAGTTGCAAAGATTTTAATTTAAGCTGAGAATCAGGGGAAAAAAAACAAACAAACAAACAAATAAAATTTCCTAATAATTACAGCTGCCCAAAAGTAGAATGGGTTTTCCTTGGGAGTTGTGCCTTTAATCAGAGTAGAATCTGGATGACCACTTGTTGAATGTGTTAGAGTGTAGAATCTTTCTGATTAGAGGTGGAAGAAGATGGTTGCTGAAGTCTCTTCCATTATAAAATTCTAGGATTCTAGGATTAAAGAAAGGCAAAGATCCAGGGGCTGAATAGATCAGAAATTAAAGGCAAATTAAAAAAAACCTGAAACCCTGCCCCCAGTAATATTCTTCTAAACAGCATTGAAAACAACAGTAATGTTCAATGTAAAAGGTTTTATTTCTACTTTGCCTCATTCAAATCACATTGAGAGTATCCTGCTCAGTTCTGAGTGCTACAGTTAAAAAAAAAAAAAAAAAAAAGAGTAAAACTAATCCATTCAGAAAATGATCAAAACCAGATAGTAAACTTATATGAGTATCTGTTGAGGAACTGGAGAGGTTAAGTATGGAAAAGAGAAGGCTGGATAGAATGCAAGAGTGGAAGCAGTGCACATAAGGACTGTTTTTGTGTATTTAAAGGGCTTTTATGTAGAAGAAGGATTAAATTTGTCTTTTTTCCTCCCCCTCAATGGCTAATGGGGATAAATTATAGATAGGTAGATTTGGGGCCCATGTAAGGGGAATGGGGAGAAATAAAATTCTTCATACTCAAATGCATCTCAAAATAGAGTAGACCATTTACTTTTCACTGCAGTTCTTAATTCAGAAGCCAGGATCTATCGTTCAGTTGGGAATTGGACATACATTTTCTTTGATTCTGGATAATTCTTATCCATCTTCAGCCCCCAAATTTGCCTAACATGCTAAAATTACTTCCCATTAGCAAACAGAATTTAAAAGAAAAGATATTACAAGTAAATGAAAAGCAGCAGCATGGATGGCTATTTTCCCTCTTTGTGGTCTTTCTTATGTGTGTAATTTGATTTCATTATTCTATTAAGATGAAATGAGTAACTATTTCAAAATTAAATTTGCCATCTCAGATGTCATTGCCAATTTATTAACTTTTACTGTACAAATAGAGCTTTGTAACAAGTCAGATCAGAGCTTACTTCTTTAAAGTTTAATCTGAACTATGAAATCAAGCCCAAACTACTTTAATACAAAAGAGGATTCACAAAGTTTACTACATCTTTTCATTCCTAATTTTCTAACAATTAGAGTTACTGAAAAAAAGGGAACAGATTGCCCTGGCATAGGAAGTGGGTTTCTTCACTAGAGATCTTCAAACGAAAGCTGGGTGAGAACTGGGATTGTTAGGAGAATTCTTGGTCATGTGTGACTTGGATTATTTGGCCTCTATGGTTTCTTTCAGCTCCAAGATTCTGAGATATTTTCTTCTTCTTTCTTTAGAATAAGAGAAACTATCTTCTTGTGGTGAAGAGTAATCATTGTCACGGTTGTCAGCATCTTATCATGATGACATATGCAGCATATCCCTGATGGCACAGGTTTACTATATTTGCAGAATCACCCATCTGTTCAGTTTTTCTGTGTGCCAAAGAGCAATTCAGGTATTTTGCAGAATTTCTAGATTATATTGAAAAATCAGGTTCCTTCCATGTAATTTAGGATCTTATATTCTAAATGAAAAACAACTGACTTAGCAAAAAAGAAATTAAAGCTATTGGTAAGACTAAGAAAGTCAGTGAATTTTTACTGAATTTCATCTTTATACAATAATATAAAAATATTTATTAAGTATCACTGTGTATGGAATATTATGCTATGTGCTGGTAAAGAGAATGTTCCCTTTTCTCAAATAAAGATTACGGGATTGATTGTTTTAATCATTTTGGCATAACCTGAAAGCATTATTCTTACTCCTTATCAGAATGTTTAGATAATTCCTTATAAATTGGTCTGACTAAAATTTTAGGTTTCATAGTAAATTCCTTTGTGATTTTCTAACCTTAACTTTTCCTCTCAAGGCTCATATAAATTTTTTTTTTTACAATAATGGGAAGTTGTAACAGAAAGATCCAAAATTCTTTCTATATATTAAAAATTTTTAGTTCTGAGCCCCTACTTAGATAATGTTCCACAAAATGCCAGTGTTAAATTTAGTTCTTTTTCTTCTCTAGAGATGTTTCTCCCTTAGTTCCCACCTCTGAATTTCAGTACCAATAAGCACATTCAGACTAATATGTCATAAGCTACAGAACAGTTTGGGGGGTTATTTTCAATGTTTCATTTTTAGTTTTTTTTTTTTTTTTATATCCAATTATTTCTGAAGATACAGTTCTTCTTCCTTACCTGGAGTTAAGATTTCTATTGTAACAACAATAACAAACAGTTTCATTTTAAAAAATTGAAATGGTAACTATATTTAAAATTATATTCTGCTTTCATCCTTTGTAGTTCCTTACTTCTGCAGAGGGAGAGCTATATTTCATTAATTATTCTTTGGGACCAAGATCGATCATTATAATTATTCAGAATTCAACTTCCTTTTAGTATTAAGTTATCGTAATTATTATGTAAAATATTTTCCTAGATCTATTATTTTTACTCAGTGTCAGTTCATACAAGTCAACTAAGGTGAACTTGTACTTGTACAGATATGATGTGTTTACAATGTACTTCACCAATGAGTTTGAATTTGTAGCATTCCATCTCTGCAATAAGAATTTGGAAACATTTTTATTCATGAAGGTGGAATAAAATCTTTTGACATATTGCCCATATTTATTGATTCTTTTTTGTATATTATATCCTTCCACATGCAGCCCTGTTTATTTTCTTATTTATGAAGTAGTATGTTTTGCTTCCTGATTGTCCTTTACTAAAAGAAAAAATGCATTTACTTGAATGATGTAATTCTTTGTATGGTTTACAAGTGTAACCATCCTGCCTCTTCAATCACCACCCCTTTAACAGTGATTCTAGCACACAAGTGAATTAAAAAGAATACTTTGAACTTTAAACTCTATAGAATTTGCATTAATTTCTCATTGCTTGCATTCTCATAATCTTCAACCTTGTCAAGATTTTACTTATAGAAGTATGGAAGAGGGTGGGGGTGGTGAAGAACATTCTTTTTTTCTATTGAGGAAGAGAAAATTAGAAGGAAATTAGAAGAAATGACTTCCTTAGTTCTTGCTAGTTCCACAAGTTCATCATAAAACCCTCAGGGGAAAAAGAATGTAATGAAATCACCATAAATATGGCATGAGACACACAGAAAAGATTCCTGTCAATAACTCAGTCATACCATCTTGCCCTCTTAGCCATGAAACTATTTTAAAACAATGATCCTACAATCTTTTTCCTAACAAGAATCCTTTGTCATATGCTAGGTCTGCATAACATAAGCAAATGCTTGGGAAGAAATTACTGAAATATAATAATAGTTGTATTTAGATCAGTAGGTTATCTAGTCCGGTACTCCTTTAAGCCTGATCAAAAGAGTTGGAAGTGGGAAAAGCCAATTCTCTCCAGTATTAGTGAGCTTAGAAGGTTAGAATATACTAAAGCATCTCTGCTTTATTCTAATATGAGAGTGTTTCTGCTTTATAGAACATTTTATCCAAAAGAAGATCTTACATCAATTAATCAATAGGCATATTTTAAGCCTTTGCTGTCAGACTAGTCTAGGCCTAGGGGATATAAAGACAAGAATGAAGCAGTCTGTAGGCTCAAGAAGTACATTCTTTTAGGGGAGACAACATGAATGAAAAAGAATGGATGCTTTTATTAAGCTTTTAATGAGTGCCAAGAGCTGTAGGGGATTCAGATATAAAAACAAACTCCCTTCCCTCAAAGAGTTTACATTCCAACTTGAGGAGAAAATTCTTATAGGGCATTGCTAATAGGGAGTGGTACTTTGGTTTAGAAATTTACAGAGTTGGTGAGTAGAGCTATAGGGAGATAGATTAAGTAAATTATACCTGGAGCTAGGCATTATTGATTTATGATGGTTCTAGAAATTGAAAAGGGGCTAGAGCACAGAACCCTTGCATGTTAGGAGAAGATGCTTGGAAAATAAAGGGAATCATCATTTTGTTTTGCTTGAAATAGAGAATCAGATGGAGCACTCACCAATTAGGATAATGAAATATTTGGGTTCAAGTATGCATTAACAGCTAGGGAAATCAGGAAAAGCCCTCCTGCAGGAGATTTTGCTTAAAGGATATCAGGTATTCTAAGAGTCAGAAGTGATGAGGGAGTGAATTCCAGGTATGGGGGACAGTCTGTGCAAAGGTATGAAGAAAATAGATAGAATGTGATGTGTAAGGAAAGAGCAAGGACAATTTGTTTGAATTGGACACTATAGGAAGGTATACATAATAAGTTTGGAAAGTAGATTGTAATGTTGAGAATAACTTAACATGCTAAATAGAGAAGTTGCTAGTGGGTTCTATTTATTTAAGTCTATACTTTATTTCTCTGAGGAATAATGGTTTCCATTCTGTGATAAACTTGTTCCACAAGGTACTCCTATTGTGACAAGACTCCCCACAGGATTACTCTCAGTGGTAGCCGCAAATTCCTTCTGTAATCTCATTTCATAAGAGAGTTTGAGTGCAACTACATATATTCCTAGGAATGTTTTTCCAATATGGCTCTACCTAGGAAGGGAGCTTGTCTCCCTTGGAGAATATAAAGCTTAGTTAAACCTATGTAATTATCTCAGAGGACATTGAACAAAAAGCAGATGACCTGCTATCCTCTGAACAGCTTGCCAAGACCAACCCTTCTGCTTGTGCTCTGGATCCTTTCCAGCTCCTCTGAGACTTTGCTCCATCAATCATTCTCTCTTTCTTTGGCATCTTCTTTCTTTCTTTCTCCATTGATTCTTTTCAACTGACTATATACAGGTCTTTTCAATTCTAAAAGGTCCTGGACAAACAAAATCACTTCTCTTAAGTTTGATGCCATATAAGTTCTTTCCTTTCTGTCATTTATTTGTTCTACTACTAGTTTTTAGAAAATTGTTTATATGTATTATTTCTATTCCTTACTACATGTTCAATCTCTTGCAATTTAGATTTTGTTTCTACCACTTTGTTGAAAGTCATTTTCAATTGACTGTATACCTACCAAAGATGAGTTCTCAGTCATCCAATTTCATGTGATAGATGGCCAATGCTGACATAAGTGACCCTGTAGCGAAGGTAGCTGTGATGCTAGTTCAAGAGAACCAAAGGGAGAACCCTGAAGACACCAAAACTTAGGTGATTTTGTTATAGCCTGTGTAGCAAGGTTTTTATGAAACAGAGCCACAGAACAATGCAATGATTGTAACCATAGAAGCTCACATAGTACACAAAATTGAAGAAGGGCCTAATGCTAGTACCATAGAAGCAAATGAAGAGATCAAAATTGCTTATCCTATCATTTGTGGAAGAGCAAAGAAAATCTTCCTCTGGAAGAAGTTTGCATGTTCAGGAATTAATGTAAAGTGTGTTAAATTAAATGATCAATTGATCAGTCCCAAACATTTTATTCTTCTGTCTAGAAAGTCTACCCTGAAGGACTGGAAGGATCTGGATGGAATCATGTTAGAAAAAATGATATACTCTGGGCAGATAGACTTTTATCAGGATGAGAAGATTTGGTCCAATATTTGCAGAAGCACCAAATTTGACCTCCTGATCAGTAGTGCCCAAGTATTAATGCCAAGGCAGCACAAAAGCATGGTGAAGATACTGTAGCTGATGAAGGACTCATACAGATTGCCATTTCAGAGGAGAGTATTGATGACACTGAGGTAAAATAGAACTCATCTTTCATAGCAATTGTTACCATGGCCATTGAGGAAGAATCAAAAGTTGGAAGATTTCAGAGTGTCCTTTAGAAAGAGATAACTATAAAATAAAATAGAAGAGATCTTTGGGGATGTTTAGCAAAGGCTCTTTCAGACTCATTTTCAGATTACAGATGTTACTGCCCTTAACAGTGCAACCCATACCTTTGGCCTGATGGACACAATAGGACACCACAGGAGGAGCCAGACAACACAATGAGAATACTTGCTCTTCATTCTGACAGACTTAGAAGGATGGAAGAGCAAAAGAAGCAGGGACAGAAGCATAGGCTGAAATATCAGAAAGTTGTACTGATCTCCATGAACAATCCCCATGAGCAATCACCACTTCCAGTCCGTGGCTTCTACTACTATTCTGAGTCATCATCCTGGGCCACTATCCAGCAGTCTCAGTATATCATCATCTTGTTCATTTCTATAGCACCAATGAGCTGGTCATTCTTTATAGACAATCTCACCAAGGCTACATTCCCTAGAGTGACTGTACACAAGCTGCCTTCTGGCTCCCAGTTCTTCTGAAATGCAATCATTATCTCTTCTACCAAGACCAACTTCCTTGACGCAGTGACCATCCACCTCTCTTTCAACCTGACACTGATGAGTTCAGAAGCCATCCAGGTTGGGAGCCTTGGATAACATGACCATGGTGGTAGGCCCTGTGGAGCTGGTGACCATGCAGTCTGATCTGACCTCTGTCAACTAGACTGTGGAAAGCCCATCTGAGGATGGGTAGACCATCATTGAAACTGATCCTACTCAGAGGTGAAGGAACCTGAGGGCAAAACTTCTGGAGACTGGCCTGAGATAGACAAGTATCAGTACCAAATGTATGATGTGGAGACTGTAGTCCTAGAGGATTAAATGGGAGCTTGGACCTAGGAGACTCATTCTTTGTTTGATATTTTAGTGGTTTCTTTATTTTTACCATTTTTCCTGCTCCTTTCTACATAGGGTCCTTTTTTTTTTCCCAATTCAAAAAAAGAAGAACAATCTCAGTAATGTGACTGAAAATACAAGACTCCCATTTTCCATCTTTCCCCTACCATGCAATCAGTGGACAAAATGAATTGCCTTTGGAGAAAGCAGGAGGGGACTGCTCTTCCCTAACCTTGCCACCTAGAATTCTAGTTGCTTTATTTATAGTGAATTATCAAGATGACCAGACCACTGTCTAGAAGGCTCTTCCCAGGTTGGTCTCTCTGTGAGTATTATGTAAATATACAGTGCTTCCCAAACCTTGCATATGAATTTGTCATCTGAAGAACATGGGATATGGGGATATTTGATTTTGTTTATGTTCCTGGGAAGGGTGGGTCCTCAGAAGGCCAAGAGGAAGCCTAGCAGCCAGAGGAAGTTGGGGGATTGTCTGTATTACTGGTGAGAAAGCCAAGTATAACAGTATCATTTTACAAGGAAAGTGCTTTGACAGAGATCAGGTCAGGGAGGGTGGCTTTCTTGCCTCTCAAAAGGTACCCATGCTCAGGACCCCTGATCAATGATCAAAAATGCCAATGATGCAGTGGGACAAGGTGGGAAGATGAGCCAGAGTATTTTCAAGGAAAAGTGGCCCCAAGGGACCCACCACAGGTAAGTACCATGATAGAGTTGCCAGTGACCATTCAGTGGAGACTGAGCATAAATATGAGGGCTTGACAGATTTTGGGGCAAGTATTCCCAAGAAATACTTCTAAGATACAAAAATAATCTGGGGATGAGTATGACCCCTCTGACAACCTCTCTCTCCCTTCCCTATTCTAAGTTTTTAGCTTTCAAAACTGACATCAGGCATTTATCTTAATCACTATATAGATTTGTTTTCCCTCTGGTGCTCAAATTTAAAAGAATTCAAGCCATTCCCCAATTGATAAATAGTCGAAGGATACGAACACACAGTTTTCAGATGAAGAAATTAAAACTACTTCTTGGTCCTCTGAGGAACTACCCTTCCCAGAAACATAAACAAAATCAAATATCCCCATTTCCCATGTTCTCCAGGTGAAAATATGTTCTAAATCACTATTGATCAGAGAAATGCAAATTAAGACAACTCTGAGATACCACTACACACCTCTCAGATTGACTAAGAAGATAGGAAAAGATAATGCAGAATGTTGGAGGGGATGTGGGAAAACTGGGACACTGATACATTATTGGTGGAACTGTGAATGGATTCAGCCATTCTGGAGAGCAATTTAGAATTATGTTCAAAAAGTTGTCAAACTATGTATACCCTTTGACCCAGCAATGTTTCTATGGGCCTATATCCCAAAGAGATCTTAAAGAAAGGGAAGGGACCCACATGTGCAAAACTGGTTGTGGCAGCCCTTTTTGTAGTGGCAAGAAACTGGAAATTGAATGGATGCTTAACAGCTGGAGAATGGCTGAATAAATTGTGGTATATGAATATTATAGAATATTATTGTTCTGTAAGAAATAATTGGAAGATGATTTTAGAGAGGCCTGGATAAACTTACATGAACTGATGCTAAGTGAAATGAGCAGAACCGGGAGATCATTGTACAAGCAATGACAATACTATATGATGATCAGTCCTGATAAAGGTGACATTTCCAACAATGAGAAGATTGATGCCAGTTCCAACAATTTTGTGATAAAGAGAGCCATCTATACCCAGAGAGAGGACTGTGGGAACTGAGTGTGGATCACAACATAACATTCTCACTCTTTTGTTGTTGTTCACTTGCATTTTATTTTCTTACTTTCTTTTTTATGATCTGATTTTTTCCTTTTTTATATTTATTTATTTATGTGTTTATTTTTACAAAAAAAATTATGCATAGGTAATTGAAAAACCTTTTGTTCCAACTTTTCCCCTCCTTCCCCCTATCCCTTCCCCCAGATGGCAGATTGACCAATACATGTAAAATATATTAAAAGTATAAGTTAAATATAATATATGTATACATGTCCAAACAGTTATTTTGCTGTACAAAATAATTGGACTTTGAAACAGTGTACAATTAGCCTATGAAGGAAATAAAAAATGCAGGCAGACAAAAATAGAGGAATTGGGAATTCTATGTAGTGGTTCATAGTCAACTCCCAGAATTCTTTGCCTGAGTGTAGCTGGTTCAGTTCATTACTTCTCTATTGGAACTGATTTGGTTCATTTGATCTGATTTTTCTTGTGCAGCAAGAGAATTATATAAATATGTTTATACATATTGGATTTAACACATATTTTAACTTGTTTAACACATACTGGATTGCCTGCCATCTAGGGGAGGGGATGGAGGGAAGGAGGAGAAAATCTGAAACACAAGGCTATGTAAGGGTCAGTGTTATCAAATTATCTGTGCATATGTTTTGAAAATAAAAAGCTTTATAAAAATAAAAACAAAAAGCTATTATAAAAAAAAGAAATGCAACAGTAATGTCATTCATTTTAAAAGAAAATGGCTTTTCAAAAGTTACCTAATACTTTTATATCATGGACTTTCCTGAATCTTCATCTTTGGATTACTTGTGGCATTACCATTTTCCTTCCCTGCCTTTAGTCCTGCCATACTCTCCTGTTTACTCCTCCTGCTTCTGTGATTGTTTCTCTGTCTCCTTCTCTTTCTGGCTTTCTTTTATGGAATTCTTAGTGTTGGTGATCCTTAAGATTGCTTCTTGTCTTCTCTTTTAAAATTCACTTTTCTTGGAAATCTCTATTCCCAAAGCTTCACCTATTATCTTTCCTAAAATAATTTTCAGTTCTGTGTCTTTAGCTTTAACATGTTTCCCAGTCTCCAGGTCTGCATTTTCCAAAGACCAACTGGACATCACTACCTCAACATTTCATTGGTAGCCCATACTCAGGTTACACTGAACTGATGTTATTATTTTGTTTATTGCCCGATTGTAGCTTTCCTGACTTCCTCATTCCTGCTACTTGCACTAATATTCACTTATTTTTAATACTTAAAATCAATTTTACTTTGGGCTCTTTCCTCTCTTAATAACCTAATCTTGTGAGCATACTTCCTTACTTTACAAAAGTCTTTATGCCATTTTAAGTTTTAATAGGTGAAAATTGTATTGTCTTTTGGGATGCCCTGAATCTCACATCTAACTCTTCCTTTCTCTTCCAGCTGTCACTATCCTAATAAAGACTTTTTATCACTTCTTGGATTATTGCACAATACCTTTGAAAGAATATACAACAAGTTCTCAATCTCCAGTCTCACTTCCTCACACTTCCATACTTCAGAACACTGGCAGATTAATCTTCCTTATATACAGATCTGATTATGTCATTACTCATCTCAAAAACTTTTCATCTTCCTATTTCCTAGTGGATAGAATCCAAATTTCTCTCTCCTAGTATTTATGGACCTTTATAACCTAATACTACCTCATATTCTAGTTTATCCCATATTAATTTATCTCATTTACTATGTTTCAGACTAAACTAAGTAATTTGTTATATACCATTTATACCCCATCCTTTCTTATCATATTCTTTTTGCTTGTGCCATTTCTTTTAATTGGGATGGCACTCATCCTCAATCCACCCACATCCATATATGTTAAATTTCAGCTTTCAAAACAAAGTGCTCCTCACTTTACTCCTGAAAGAAATGTCTATCTTTTTATCTGATTTGGGTGATTGATACATTCATTTACACATCAAAATTTGCTTATTTTAGACCAGCACTCTTGAAAAAAATACCAATAACCTTTGTCTGCTCCAAATATAAAATACTGCAAATCCCAATGTCTTGTGGGTGATTTATATGGGTTTTCAGTTTTAGTCTTCACTAGTTATTTCCTATAGTTTATGTATACTGCAATGCATCCCAAAGTTAGGTAACACCTAGAATAATGATGGTATTGGTTTTTTTCATCTTCTTTCTTTCTTTCTTTCTTTTTTAGCAACAAGTTTGTTCTGATGTCAATTAATAATTATAGGATATGTTAGGAAAAAATTAGGGGCAGTTTTCTTTTCTAAGAATCCAAAACACTTGTCATTCTAAATAATGAAAAGACCCTATGATCTCTTCAGAACTGTGCTAACATAATAAGAGAGGGAAGTTGAACCACTTGATTTTAAGATGAAAGGTCCTACCCCAACTGTTAAGCAAAGCACTTACTAAGGCTGGTTTTTACTCATGATGTTCCCTCCTGGAAAAGGAGTTAGTTGAAAGTTTGGAAAGGATAAAGAAAACTTAAAGGAGACTAATACTTCAGTCAACCAATATGCATTTATTTTTAAATTAGATATTTTAATATTTCCAATTACATGTAAAACCAATTTTTAATATTTGTTGTTTTTTTTAATTTTGAGTTCCAAATTCTCTCCCTCTCTTCCATGTCTCCCCTTTCCTGAGATGGCAGGCAATTTGATATGATTTATGCAATATAGTTATGTAAAATCTATTTCCATATTCAACTAATTATGAAAGAAAATAGTACACACAAAAAAGACAAAAGCATGCACACAAAAATAGTATTCTTCAATCTGCATTTTGATTCCATCAGTTCCTTCTCTTGAGATGTATAGTAGTTTTCATTGATGAGAATAATTGATCCTCATGCAATATTGCAGTTACTATCTATACTGTTCTGCTCACTTTGTATCAGTTCATGTAAGTTTTTTTAGGTTTTTCTGAAAAATCTTATCTATCATTTCTTATAGCACAATAATATTCCATTACAACCATAAACCACAACTTGGTCAGCCATTTTTCTTTTTTCTTTTTTTATTAATTTTATAATTATAACATTTTTGACAGTACAGATACATAGGTAATTTTTTACAACATTATCCCTTGCATTCCCTTCTGTTCCCGAATTTTTCCCCTCCTTACCTCTACCCCCTCCCCTAGATGGCAGGCATTCCCATACATATTAAATATCTTATAGTATATCCTAGGTACAATATATATGTGCAGAACCGAATTTTGTTGTTGTTGTTGTTGCAAAGGAAGAATTACATTCGGAAGGTAAAAATAATCTGGGAAGAAAAACAAAAAAAAAATGTTCACAATTTACACTCATTTCCCAGTGTTCCTTTTCTGGGTGTAGCTGATTCTGTCTATCATTGATCAATTGGAATTGGATTAGCTCTTCTCTATGTTGAAGATATCCACTTCCATCAGAATACATCCTCATACAGTATCATTGTTGAAGTGTATAATGATCTTCTGGTTCTGCTCGTTTCACTTAGCATCAGTTGATGTAAGTCTCTCCAGGCCTCTCTGTATTCATCCTGTTGGTCATTTCTTACAGAACAATAATATTCGCTAACATTCATATACCATAATTTACCCAAACATTCTCCAATTGATGGACATCCATTCATTTTCCAGTTTCTAGCCACTACAAAAAGGGCTGCCACAAACATTTTGGCACATACAGGTCCCTTTCACTTCTTTAGTATTTCCTTGGGATATAAGCCCAGTAGTAGCACTGCTGGGTCAAAGGGTATGCACAGTTTGATAACTTTTTGGGCATAATTCCAGATTGCTCTCCAGAAAGGTTGGATTCTTTCACAACTCCACCAACAATGCATCAGTGTCCCAGTTCTCCCACATCCCCTCCAACATTCATCATTATTTGTTCCTGTCATATTAGGCAATCTGACAGGTGTGTAGTGTATCTCAGAGTTGTCCTATTTTGCATTTCTCTGATCAATAATGATTTGGAACACTCTTTAATATGAGTGGAAATAGTTTCAATTTCATCATTTGAAAATTGTCTGTTCATATCCTTGGTCAGCCATTTTTCTATTGGCAGGCATCTCCTCAATTTCTAATTCTTTGTCACCCCCGAAAAGAGTTGCTGTATTGTTGTAATATATTAAATATCTTTTTAAAAATGTCTTTGGGATACAGACCTAGTAGTAGCATTGCTGGGTCAAAGAGATGAAAGATTAAGGATTTTTCAAGTTGTGAAGGGGAAAACAAATAGGTGCAATTCCCTAAATTTACAAAAAGAAGCATCCCACTTGTCCAACATGTCTGTAAACAATTAAAGGGACATTTAAATGATATCTAATTGATCAGTATGGGGTCACTTCTCAGATAAAACATTACGATTTCTTGAGATGTACAACTCTGAGAAAAAGCATCAATTTTCAGACTCAACTGAGTTGCTAGTCATATAATCTAGGTCATTAATTAAAGGTCTCTAAGCAGCAGGTAAAAGTGTCCAGCTTCCCAGCCACACAGGACCAGGTTCAAGCAATACAAGAAAGTTTACTCTCAATTTCCACAAATTGAAAATAGTTTTCTTATAGAAGATAAGTGATATACATAATTGAATAGAAAGAGAATTGAGCTATCTCCAGAATTAACTAACAAGATAGAGTCAGTGTGGTTCTTTCAGTTTCCACAATTAATCACTTGCTGAACTAATCACCTCAATTATCTCAGGATATTCTAGTCAGGGAATGTGGCTAATACAAAAATGCACAGATAGAGGAATAGCAGATAGATCAGTATGCTTTATTTCTAGTTTTCCTGGAGGAGACTAAAGTAGAACAATACTGAATAAGTAAACGGTGGAGGGGAATAAATTTGTAGAACTTTAATAAGAGGTTAAAGACTTTTATTTTATCAAAGAAATAATAGGGAGCCACTGGAGTTTGAATAGGGAGGATGACATTGTCAGACCTGTGCTTTAACATAATATTTTAGTGATTGTATAGAAGGATTGTAGAATAGCAAAGATTTTTATTTTTTTAATTGACTCAGTTACTACATTTAAAATAACCACTTTGGTCATGTGAGAACCAGTCCAAAGCCTTAAATTAAGTGAGAACAACCTAACCAAATAAGAAAGGCAGAGTGCTCAGGCATCCAGGTGATTCAATGGATAGAGTTTGGGACCTGGAATCAAGATCTACCTAAGGTCAAATCCAGTCTCAGACACATACTAGTTGTGTGATCCTGAATAAGCTACTCAATCCTGCTTGACTCAGTTTCTCATCTATATGAACTAGAGAAGGAAATGGCAAACTATTTCAGTATTTTTGCCAAGAAAATCTCAAATGTGGTCATACACTGAAACAACTGAGCGACCAGAACAAAGAATGCTTTAAGCTTTTGGATGAAATGATGCTTCACAGGAATTGTTTTGGGATTCATTAAAGGGACTGGTTACACACATCATTTAAAATAGAAAGCTAATTCCTGTTTTAGAATTTGAGTGACAGAGTCACCCCTGAGGAAAAGCCAAAGCTCTTAGAAGGAATCATTTATGGTGGAAAGGAGATTAAAAAAAGATTCTGGGTCTCCTTTCTCCTCTTTCACCAAAGGAATGACCTTATGAATTTAGAAATTATAGAAGATTTTGGACTTTCCATAGGTGTCCAAATAATGTCACCAGAAGATGGGTGACTGTGTTTACATCACAATGGTGCTAGAAGTGGGAAACCAGGCATTTTGAGAAAAGATTGCTTCTGTGCTCTATAAGAACCTGACAAAAAGCCTTCAGGTTGGAAAACCTAATCTAACCTATCCTAAGGTGCTTGAACTTAAATTTTAGGGTGTTTTGAATTTAAATGGCAAAATAACATCTTTATTTTCATTGTTACTAAATTTTAGCATTTCATTTCATCATAATTTTTTTTTAAAAAGACAGTATTTTTAGAAGCAAAGGCTTCATTAGGTTTCCAAAGGGGTCCAAAACATGGGCACACATACATGCATGCACATGCACATGCATATACATGATTATGAATCTCTGACTTATGATACTTTCATGAGGATCCCACAAAAGGGAGAAAAAGTCTTTTCATAACTAGGAGATGTGACTTACCCTTTTGCTATACATACTGCCCAAACATGAATCCATTTTCTTTGCATGTGAACTTTGCATGTGCTTATGGGAGAATATATTGAAGACTTTTAGGGATGAGATTTTTTTAAACCTTTTTTTTTTTTTACTAAAATCAACTCAGTAGTGACTTTTCCCCAAAATCTAGTTGTCTGTCTGGCTGACAGGCAATGATGGGTGAGTCTATAGTATCAGAATACTAAAGAAAACTCAAAATTCCTTTTGGGTGATCCTTAGAACATTAATGAAAAGTGACAGTAGATGAACTCTAATCAGCCAGAGTCAACTGGGGTTGAGTGAGTTGAGAGTCTATGATAAACATAGGAGTATAAAGAGTAAGGGTTGGAATGCCTCTTCCTAAATGTTGTGGAGTAGATGTTAACACAGTTCAGTTTATCTTTCCTGAGTCAATATACTGCCAATCACAAATAAGTGTATAAGTAGTGAAAGTACTGCCTTGCAAGAGATGTTCACTCTGATAAAATCTAGAGCTGAGAAGGCTGAATCATAATCCAACTATGAAGCTTGTTGATCTAAACAGACAAATGAAGGCTTACCCTCATCAAGAATTTGTTTTTGAAGTGAAAGTCAGAGAATTGGTAGGTTCTAATTGGGTTCTAGAAACTTAGGTCAGGAAAATCTGAGAGGATTTTCTTTTTCATCCCTGGACTTAGAAAATTATTGAATGAATGAATGAAAAATCACTTATTCAGTCCTTAAGTATCAAGCATTTTTACTTAGCACTGGAAAAATAAGTGGGAGGCAAGGCCAGTTCATATTCTCAAAGAACTCATTCAAATAGGAGGAAACAAGATAAATTTGATGACCCCCCCCCCTCAAGACATCAGCCTCATTTTCAATGGATATCTGTGATCTGATAGTCAACAAACATTTATTGTCTACTATATGCCCAGCTTTGTAGGTAAGTACTTGGGATATAAGTATAACTGGAAAGAAGGGAAAGGAAAGATACGTGGAATGGAAGTATGAGAGAATTCCCAAGAATTGCAAAGGAGAAAAATTGTGCTGAACACTCTCTTTAAATGAAATCCTGGAATCCATGGCTTTGTATTCCAATAAGAAAATCTAATCAGAGAGTTAAAGGGTACAGATGAGATGTTAGTACCAGGCAAATTCAATATTGTAGGATAATGAGATTTCCAAAATATGAGCTGCTTGGGAAAGGACAACATAAGAGATCAGGATGAAAAATATACTTTATCTCCTCCCCCCATTAAGGCACAAGGTGTGGTTCAACAATACTAGTGAGAAATTGTTAAAGAACTGATATGGGGGCAGCTAGGTGGCGCAGTGGATAGAGCACCAGCCTTGAATTCAGGAGGACAGGAGTTCAAATCTGGTCTTAGACATTTAATACTTCTTAGCTGTGTGACCCTCGGCAAGTCATTTAACCCCAGTCTCAGAAAAAAAAAGGGGGGGGGGGAGAAAAAAGAACTGATATGAAGGGATCTTTGATTTTGTAGCTAGAGAATAGCCCAGGAGATAGTGAATGATCCAGAATCAATAGCTCTGAATTCACTAGATAAGTGTTGCTACAGGCTATAGCCAAAGGATTAGCATGTGGGTCCTTCAACTTCCTACAACAGAAAGGTGGCTAAATAAAATCATAATTATGTGCATCATCCATGAAAAGGTCTGAGAAAAGAAAAACAAAACTGGGAAAAGAGCATGCAATTTTATATATCACACCATTCCTCCTACTTTTCTTAATCATGCAACCTCAAATGAAATATCTTTTATAAATATAGAATCCAGGAAGTCCACTCCTGGGTGAAATAGGATACTGTGCTCTACTTCAGGAATGGGACTAGTGACTATCACTAAGGCAGCTATAAACCTGCCACACATCAATAGAGTAGGAATCACAACGAGTCTTATGCTGGTGACTGAAGTCAAATGAGAGAATCCTATATAGGTGGAAAATATGACATAAATCTGAGAGAAAGGGACAAAATATTGAGAGAAAACTGTTAAATTCCTCTGTACATGGAGGAGAACACTCCTCCATAAATTGAGGGAGTTGGATTAGGTGATCTCTGAATTTCCTTATAGTTCTATGATTCAATGATTTAAAGAAGAAAGCATTCCTCTTTCTTGACAGTAATATCCCCAAGTTATGTGTTCATAAAACTATGACCAGAGGAGAAGCAATATGATTGGTTTTCTCATGGATCACTCATCACCCTCTTGTGATTACAGGCAATTTTGAAAATTTGTTCTCCATTGTAATGATAGCTTTACTTGTAGGGTCCACAGGGACTCTCTCTGCAACTGCATGGAAAGTGCATTTGATAGGTCACTTTCCACATTTTCAGGTCTGGAAGTGTGATAACTGAGAAATATTTTTTTTTATTATATATATATATATATATATATATATATATATATATATATATATTTTATAATATTATCCCTTGTATTCATTTTTCCAAATTACTCCCCCTCCCTCTATTCCCTCCCCCCGACGACAGGCAATACCATACATTTTACATGTGTTACAATATAGTCTAAGTACAATACATGTGTGTGAATATCA
Organism: Sminthopsis crassicaudata; assembly: GCF_048593235.1. Taxonomy (NCBI): domain Eukaryota; kingdom Metazoa; phylum Chordata; class Mammalia; order Dasyuromorphia; family Dasyuridae; genus Sminthopsis; species Sminthopsis crassicaudata. The sequence continues at coordinate 120,586,344 of NC_133619.1, read as the reverse complement.
TTTTCTTGTTGCACAATAAACATTAGAATCCGAAGGTACATGCAACCTGGGCAGACAGATTGTAGTGCTAACAATTTACATTCCCCTCCCAGTGTTTCTTCTCTGGGTGTATCTACCTCTGTCCATCATTGATCAACTGGAAGTGAGTTGGCTTTTCTTTATGTTGAAGATTTCCACTTCCATCAGAATACATCCTCATACAGTATTGTTGTTGAAGTATACAGTGATCTTCTGGTTCTGCTCATTTCACTCAGCATCAGTTGATTTAAGTCTCTCCAGGCCTCTCTGTATTCCTCCTGCTGGTCATTTCTTACAGAGCAATAATATTCCATAACATTCATATACCACAATTTACCCAACCATTCTCCAACTGATGGACATCCATTCATCTTCCAGTTTCTAGCTACAACAAAAAGAGCTGCCACAAACATTTTGGCACATATATGTCTCTTTCCGCTCTTTAGTATTTCTTTGGGATATAATCCCAGTAGTAGCGCTGCTGGGTCAAAGGGTATGCACAGTTTGATAACTTTTTGGGCATAATTCCAGATTGCTCTCCAGAATGGCTGGATTCTTTCACAACTCCACCAGCAATGTATTAGTGTCCCAATTTCCCCACATCCCCTCCAACATTTGTCATTATTTGTTCCTGTCATCTTAGCCAATCTGACAGGTGTGTAGTGGTATCTCAGAGTGGTCTTAATTTGCATTTCTCTGATCAGTAGTGATTTGGAACACTCTTTCATGTGAGTGGATATAGTTTCAATTTCTTCCTCTGAGAATTGTCTGTTCATATCCTTTGACCATTTATCAATTGGAGAATGGTTCGGTTTCTTATAAATTATGGTCAGTTCTCTATATATTTTGGAAATGAGACCTTTGTCAGAACCTTTGTTTTTAAAAATATTTTCCCAATTTGTTACTTCCCTTCTAATCTTGTTTGCATTAGTATTATTTGTACAGAAACTTTTTAGTTTGATGTAATCAAAATCTTCTATTTTGTGATCAATAATGATCTCTAGTTCTCCTCTGGTCATAAATTCCTTCCTCCTCCACAAGTCTGAGAGGTAGATTATCCTCTGTTCCTCTAATCTATTTATTATCTCCCTCTTTATGCCTAAATCATGGACCCATTTTGATCTTATCTTGGTATATGGTGTTAAGTGTGGATCCATATCTAATTTCTGCCATACTAATTTCCAGTTTTCCCAACAGTTTTTTCCGAATAATGAATTTTTATCCCTAATGTTGGTATCTTTGGGTTTGTCAAAGATTAGGTTGCTATATATGTAGCCTTTTTTGTCCTTTGTATCTAATCTGTTCCACTGATCTACCGGTCTATTTCTTAGCCAATACCAAATATTCTTCCATATGAATTTTGTTGTTATTTTTTCTAGGTCATTAAAATAGTTTTCTCCAAAGGTCTATCATACCTAGTTTTTCTAATGTTCTATTTATTTTTTTAATTTCTTTCTTGTTTGTTTTGTGGTTTGATTTGTCTAAATCTGAGAGTGCAAGGTTGAGATCTCCCACTATTATAGTTTTACTGTCTATTTCTTCTTGCAGTTCTCTTAACTTTTCCTTTAGAAAGTTAGATGCTATACCACTTGGTGCATATATGTTTAGTATTGATATGGCTTCATTATTTATGCTACCTTTCAGCAGGATATAGTTTCCTTCCTTATCTTTTTTAACGAGATCTACTTCTGCTTTTGCTTGATCTGAGATAAGGATAGCTACCCCTGCTTTTTTGGCTTTACCTGAAGCATAATAGGCTCTGTTCCAACCTTTTACCTTTACTCTGTATGTATCTCCCTGCTTTAAGTGTGTTTCCTGTAGGCAACATATTGTAGGGTTCTGCTTTTTGATCCAATCAACTATCCGTCTCCGTTTGATGGGATCGTTCATCCCATTTACATTTACAGTTAAAATTACTAATTCTGTATTTCCTGCCATCGTATTATCCCCAGATTATGCTTTTTTCCCTTGACCCCCCTGATCCCCCTCCCCGATATTTAATTTACAGACCCCCCTTGTGACGCGCAACCCTCCCTCTTTTTTTTTTTTTTTTTTTTTTTTAGGATCCCTCCCCCCTCCCTCCAAGTCCCTTCACTTATTCTCCTTTTCCTTTTCCCTTTTCCTCTCCCCCCTTTTAATGAGGCGAGAGAAAATTCTCTGAAAAACAAATATGTTAATTATTTACTCTTTGAGCCTCTTCTGATGAGAGTAAGATTCACACAATGATTCTCCCCCTCACTAAGTTCCCTCAGATATGGTGTATTTTCTATGTCTCTTCCTGGGATGTAGTTTCCCTCTTTTTATCACTCCTTCCCTTTACTACACCCCCCTTTTTTTCTTTTATATCAGTAAAATCAAATTATCCTTGAGTATTTTTTATATACCCACAACAGAGTTACAGTTCTCAAGGGTTCTGTGTACCTTTTTCTGTTTCTCTTCAGTCTTGTGGATGTAGATCAAATTTTTTGTTTAAGTCTGGTTTTTTTCTTAGAAACATATAGAATTCCTCTGTTTCATTGAATGACCATCTTCTTCCATGGAAAAAGATGCTAAACTTAGCTGGATAGTTCATTCTTGGTTGCAGTCCTTGATCTTTTGCCTTACGGAATATCAGGTTCCAGGCCCTTCTATCTTTTAATGTGGAGGCAGCCAGATCTTGGGTGACCCTTATTGTGGCACCTTGGTATTTAAATTGTTTTTTTCTAGCTGCTTGCAGGATTTTCTCCTTTGTGTGGTAATTCTGCAGCTTAGCCACAATATTCCGTGGTGTTCTTTTAGGGTCTATTTCAGAAGGAGTTCGATGAATTCTTTCCACATCTACTTTCCCTTCTGTTTCTATTATCTCTGGACAGTTCTCTTTGATAATTTCCTGTAAAATAGAATCTAGGCTCTTTTTTTGGTCATAGTTTTCTGGAAGTCCAATAATCCGCAGATTATCTCTCCTAGATCTATTTTCCAGGTCTATAGATTTTCCCAGTAAGTATTTGACGTTGTTCTCCAGCTTCTCATTTTTTTTGTTTTGTTTGACTGATTCTTGGGTTCTCTGTGAATCATTCATTTCTATTTGTTCCATCCTGACTTTTAAGGAGTTATTTTCTTCTTTCACAGTTTTTAGTTCTTTTTGTAAATGCCCAATTTCGTTTTTAAATGAATTATTTTGCTCTATTGAATTTTTTTCCATTTCCCTAATTTTTTTTTTTTTGAGAATTATTTTCTTTTTCCAATTCAGAAATTCTATTTTCTTGAGACTTTTTTATCTTTTCCAATTCAGAAATCCTACTTTCCTGTGATTTTTTAACCTTTTCTAATTCACTAATTTTGTTTCCCTGCATCTCCTGTGAATTCTTTATTTTTTCCAACTCCAATTTCAGGACGTTGTTATTCTCTATCATAACTTCCCTTTCTTTTCCCCATTTTTCTTCGATCTCCCTCAATTTTTTAAGAGCTTCTTCTAGGAGAGAGTTATGTGATGGGGGGCAGGAATCGTTCCCCTTTAGGTTGTTATCTTCTGAATCTTTGCTGTTAACTTACTCGGGGTTGGATACCCGCTCTTTCTCTGTATAGAAGGAATCTATAGTTTTTCTAGCTTTTTTGCTCATACTTAAAAAATGTTTTGGGGTCTGTCCCTGGGGTAGGAAATTATTTACTTCTTTACCAGCTTCCTCCCAGACAGGATGGATGCAGCGGCTCCTGCGCCTTAGCTAAGATAGAGCTCTGGGAGAGAGTTCCCCACCCCCTCCCTGGAGGTGCCTCAGAGGTGATTAGCACTACTGTGCTTCGAGGGCGTAGAATAGTGAAGACAGCAAGAAGCCCAGCCTATTTGTCCGGGTGGGGAGTGAATGTCTGCAGCAGGTGACGTGAGAAGCCCCTGCGCTCAAACTGGAAGTGTCTGCCAGAAACCGCGGTCCCTAATTCAAAGGTTCCGCTTCTCTGGGACTTCCTGGAGCTGAGTTCCACTCCCTCCAGCTAAGCTAGGCAGTGTGTGTTGCCTTGGGCCGTATCCACCCACTTGTCAGTCTCTTAACTATTCTCAGGAGGTAGCTGAGGCCACACCCCCTGGTGCCAAGAGATTTGCTGAGTCACCCCCCAGGATGGGGGGGGGGGAAATCTAATCTGAGTTTTAAAATATTTTGGCTTTCTCTTCTGAACTGCTAAATAATTAGCAGAGAAGAGCTAACAGCCTGTGCCAGATTCCTTTACCTCAGTGGCTTCTCTGATCCCAGAGCCCTTCCCAGCGCAATGGGCGCAGTGTGCCCCTACCCCACCGTCTGTGCTGGTCTTTCTTATTCCTCCCCTGAGAACTGACCTTTCCTGTTGAAACTCCAGATTCTCTTCAGCTGGTAAGTCGTGCTTCCAGTCCTTGTGGTATCTATCAGTCCTGAGCTAATTTTGAGACTTAATTTATCTAATTGGTTGTGAGGGAGTGAGGACGTTCACTGAGTCGTGTGTTTCTTCTCCGCCATCTTGGCTCCGCCCTCAACTGAGAAATATTAAGTCACATATGACTCTGAGATTAGTGAGCATGATATATTGGCCAGTATTGGACTTGATGATAAATTATGTTAATGCAGTTCCAGGATCCCTATTTGTATGTATTTACATTTAGTAAACTGTTTAGTCTCTCTGGATCTCAGTTTTCTCATCTTTGAAATGAAGGTGTTGGGAGAACCTCCCAGTAAAAATATGTAATCCTAAAACTTAGCTTTTCTACATTAGTTACTTTTACTATTAATGTCCATAAATAGAAATCCATTTTCCACCTAGGATTCCACAGCATATTGCTTTTGATAAAAGATTTTATATAGTCTAGGCAATAGAAGGTTGATCCATAGCTTGAACCTTAATTGGGTAACATCTTATGCCCTATCACTCAGATAAACAGTAAGCATCTTTGAGGCATGAAATGAGCAGCTGAATTGTGCTAATTACTGGTCTCTGCCTTCTAGGTGGGTTAGAGTACCAATGTTATACAGTATCTGTCAACTGAATAAAATAAACAATCACTGCCCAGTGGTTACTACTTCCAGATTGAAAGTATATCAAAATACTATATATCATATCATAATCCCTTTTCAACTGAGAAATTTTTACGTGACCCTAAGCATATAGGTATATAAAATCGGTATGCAGATCAAACAGTTCCTGATAACAAATCATAATTTTGTTACCCCCATGGTGTTGTTACGAGACCCCATATAGGACCCCCACCTTGTTATGAGAACACAATTTAAGAAGTTGAAACCTACTAGTTGTCTTATTTCTCCTTTCCTCACCAAGAAAACACTACTCAACTAGTGACAATTTAGATACAACTTAAAAAGAACAAACTTAAAACAATAAGACAATATATCAAACTTCATGGGATGCAACCAAAGCTTTCCAGTGACTTTTAAAATCGATCTCATCACTGTCCTTTATTAAATATAATTTATTATATTATGATCTGAAAAAGATTATATTTTAATATTTTGTTATAGAAATATTTTATTTCTACATTTGATTTTGAAAGTTTTATGCCCTAATTAATAGTCAATTTTTGTACTGGTGTCATGTACCACTGAGAAAAAGGTGTATTCTTTTCTATCCTCATTTAGTTTTCTATGGAAGCTTTTCTAAAATTTTATTTATCTCCCAAACTTCTTTTCTCTTTGTTTTGTGGTTAGATTTATCTAATTCTGAGAAGGGAAAGTGAAGTATGCCACTAGTATGAAAGTACGTCTTTTTTCTCCTGTAACTTCTTAATTTCTCTTTAAGATTTTGGATGCTTTATCAATTGGTACATATATGGTTAGTATTGATATTATTTGATTGTCTATGGAACATTTGCTTTGTCTGAAATCATGATTGCTATTCCTGTGGGGTTTTTTTTAAACTTCACCTGAAGCATACATAATAAATTGTTCTATCCCCTATTAACTCTCTGTATATCCTTCAAATGTTTCTTGTAAATAACATATTATAAGATTTTTTAATCCATTCTGCTATCCCATTTACATTCACAATTATCATTATTGTATATTTCCCTTCATTCCATTTTCCTCCTGTTTAGCCTTTTCTCTATTTCCTTTTATTCTTTATTTATCCTTACTTCTCATCAAAGTTTTGCTTCTGACCATCATTTCCTCCAATTTCCCTTCCTTTTTATAAGTCCCCTATTCTCCACCTTGCTCCCTTCATTTAACCTTTTTCCTTCTACTTCTCTCTATGGTAAGATAGATTTCTATACCCAATTGATTGTATATATTTCCCCAGTTTGAGCCAATTCTGATGAAAGTAATATTCAAGTGATGTCTGTAGCTTATTCTCCCATCATCTCCTCTGCTGTAATAAATATTTCATGCCTCTTCATGTGGATAATTTATACCATTCTATCTCTCCCTTTCTTCTACTCCCAGTGTAATCCTTGTTCACTCCTTAATTTTTTATATGATTTCCTCAAAATTGCCTTTTGCCCACATCCTTTATATAAACTTCTAACTGCACTAACAGTGTTGTAGTTCTTTAGAATTTTAAGTATCATCTTGTAAAAAATTTAGTCTTTTTGAATGCCTCATGATTTTCATTTTCACTTTTTACTTTTATGCTTCTCTTGAGTCTTGAAATTGAAAATCATAATTTTTGTTCAATTCTGGACTTTGCATCAGGAAAACTTAAAAGCCTTTTATTTCATTGAATGATCATTTTTTTACCTCTGAAGAATTATATTCAGTTTTACTGGGTAGGTAATTTTTGGTCACGATCTTAGCTCTTTTGCCTTCTTGAATATCATAATCTATGTTCTTTGCTCTTTTAATGAAGAAGCTGCTGAAGTCAGTATAATCCTGGCTATGGCTCCTTGATATTGAATGATTTTTTTTCTGTCTTTTTGTAGTATTGACCTGAGAGATTTTGAAATTGACTATAATATCCTTGGGAGTCTTAATTGTGGGATTTTTTTTTGAAGGTGATAGGTAGATTTTACCCTCCAAATCTAGGATTCTTTGATACTTTCTTGAACTATGCTGTCTATGTCTTTTTTTTTTTAATTATGGTTTTCAGGTAGTTCAATAATTTTTATTTTATTTATGTTATATGTATTTAATGCTTATATTTAATTTTTTATTTCTTAATCTATTTTTCAAGTCAGTTGTTTTTCCAATGACATATTTTACATTTTGTTTCTATTTTTTAATCTTTTGATTTTGTTTGACTGTTTTTTAATTATTATTATTTTTTATTATATATTTTTTATAATATTATCCCTTGTATTCATTTTTCCAAATTATCTCCCCCTCCCTCCACTCCCTCCCCCCGATGACAGGCAATCCCATACATTTTACATGTGTTACAATATAACCTAGATACAATACATGTGTGTAAATACCATTTTCTTGTTGCACAATAAGCATTAGATTCCGAAGGTACATGTAACCTGGGCAGACAGATATTAGTGCTAACAATTTACATTCACTTCCCAGTGTTTCTTCTCTGGGTGTAGCTACCTCTGTCCATCATTGATCAACTGGGAGTGAGTTGGCTCTTCTTTATGTTGAAGATTTCCACTTCCATCAGAATACATCCTCATATAGTATTGTTGTTGCAGTGTACAGTGATCTTCTGGTTCTGCTCATTTCACTCAGCATCAGTTGATGTAAGTCTCTCCAAGCCTCTCTGTATTCCTCCTGCTGGTCATTTCTTACAGAGCAATAATATTCCATAACCTTCATATACCATAATTTACCCAACCATTCTCCAACTGATGGACATCCATTAATCTTTCAGTTTCTAGCTACAACAAAAAAGAGCTGCCACAAACATTTTGGCACATACAGGTCTCTTTCCACTCTTTAGTATTTCTTTGGGATATAAGCCCAGTAGTAGTACTGATGGGTCAAAGGGTATGCATAGTTTGTTAACTTTTGGGGCATAGTTCCAAATTGCTCTCCAGAATGGCTGGATTCTTTCACAACTCCACCAACAATGTATTAGTGTCCCAGTTTTCCCACATCCCCTCCAACATTCATCATTATTTGTTCCTGTCATCTTAGCCAATCTGACAGGTGTGTAGTGGTATCTCAGAGTTGTCTTAATTTGCATTTCTCTGATCAGTAGTGATTTGGAACACTCTTTCATATGAGTGGATATAGTTTCAATTTCTTCCTCTGAGAATTGTCTGTTCATATCCTTTGACCATTTATCAATTGGAGAATGGTTCGGTTTCTTATAAATTAGGGTCAGTTCTCTATATATTTTGGAAATGAGACCTTTGTCAGAACCTTTGCTTTTAAAAATATTTTCCCAATTTGTTACTTCCCTTCTAATCTTGTTTGCATTAGTATTGTTTGTACAGAAACTTTTTAGTTTGATGTAATCAAAATCTTCTATTTTGTGATCAATAATGATCTCTGGTTCTCCTCTGGTCATAAATTCCTTCCTCCTCCACAAGTCTGAGAGGTAGACTATCCTCTGTTCCTCTAATCTATTTATTATCTCCCTCTTTATGCCTAAATCATGGACCCATTTTGATCTTATCTTGGTATATGGTGTTAAGTGTGGATCATTATCTAATTTCTGCCATATTAATCTCCAGTTTTCCCAACAGTTTTTTCCAAATAATGAATTTTTATCCCTAATGTTGGTATCTTTGGGTTTGTCAAAGATTAGATTGCTATAGATGTACCCTTTTTTGTCCTTTGTATCTAATCTGTTCCACTGATCCACCGGTCTATTTCTTAGCCAATACCAAATGGTTTTGGTGACTGCTGCTATATAATATAGCTTTACATCAGGTACACTTAGACCACCTTCCTCTGAGTTTTTTTCATTAGTTCCCTTGCAATTCTCGACCTTTTATTCTTCCATATGAATTTTGTTGTTATTTTTTCTAGGTCATTGAAATAGTTTCTTGGGAGTCTGATTGGTATAGCACTAAATAAATAGATTAGTTTGGGGAGTATTGTCATCTTTATTATATTCGCTCGGCCTATCCAAGAGCACTGAATATCTTTCCAATTATTTAAATCTGACTTTATTTTTGTGGCAAGTGTTTTGTAATTTTTCTCATATAAATCCTGACTATTCTTTGGTAGATGGATTCCCAAATACTTTATACTCTCAACATTTGTTTGGAATGGAATTTCTCTTTGTATCTCTTGCTGTTGCATTTTGTTAGTGATATATAAAAATGCTAAGGATTTATGTGGATTTATTTTGTATCCTGCCACTTTGCTGAAATTTTGAATTATTTCTAATAGCTTTTTAGCAGAGTCTTTGGGGTTCTCTAAATATACCATCATGTCATCTGCAAAAAGTGATAGTTTGATTTCCTCATTTCCTACTCTAATTCCTTGAATCTCTTTCTCGGCTCTTATTGCCGAGGCTAGCGTTTCTAGTACTATATTGAATAGTAATGGTGATAGTGGGCAACCTTGTTTCACTCCTGATCTTACTGGGAAAGGTTGCAGTTTATTTCTATTGCATATTATGCTTACTGACAGTCTTAAATATATGCTTCTGATTATTCTAAGGAATAGTCCATTTATTCCTATACTCTCAAGAGTTTTTAGTAGGAATGGATGTTGGATTTTGTCAAATGCTTTTTCTGCATCTATTGAGATGATCATATGGTTCTTATTAATTTGATTATTAATATGGTCAATTATATTAATAGTTTTCCTAATATTAAACCAGCCCTGCATTCCTGGAATAAATCCTACTTGATCATAGTGTATTATCCTGGAGATGATTTTCTGAAGTCTTTTTGCTAATATCTTATTTAAGATTTTAGCATCAATATTCATTAAGGAAATTGGTCTATAATTTTCTTTCTCAGTTTTCGATCTACCAGGTTTAGGTATCAGTACCATGTCTGTGTCATAAAAGGAGTTTGGTAGGACTCCTTCATCCCCTATTTTTTCAAATAATTTATATAACATTGGGGCTAATTGTTCTTTAAATGTTTGGTAGAATTCACATGTGAATCCATCTGGTCCTGGGGATTTTTAGTTGGGGAGTTGATTAATAGCTTGTTCTATTTCTTTTTCTGAATTGGGACTATTTAAGCAATTTATCTCTTCCTCTGTTAATCTAGGGAGCCTATATTTTTGGAGGAAGTCATCCATTTCACTTAAGTTATCAAATTTATTGGCATAAAGTTGGGCAAAGTAGCTCCTTATTATTTCTCTAATTTCCTCTTCATTGGTGGAAAGATCCCCCTTTTCATTTGTAAGACTAACAATTTGATTTTCCTCTTTCTTTTTTCTGATCAAATTTACCAAAGGTTTATCTATTTTATTGGCTTTTTCATAAAACCAACTCTTGGTTTTATTTATTAATTCAATAGTTTTTTTACTTTCAATATTATTGATTTCTCCTTTTAATTTTTGTATTTCAAGTTTAATTTTTGGTTGGGGGGTTTTAATTTGGTCTTTTTCTAGCTTTTTAAGTTGCAGGCCCAATTTGTTAATTTTCTCTTTCTCTATTTTCTTCAAATAAGCCTCTAAAGATATAAAATTTCCCCTTACTACTGCTTTAGCTGCATCCCACAGATTTTGGTATGATGTCTCATCATTGTCATTATCTTGGGTGAAATTATTAATTGTTTCTATAATTTGCTCTTTCACCCAGTCATTCTTTAAGATGAGATTGTTCATTTTCTAATTACTTTTTGGTCTATTTACCCCTAACTTTTTACTGAATGTAGCTTTTATTGCATTGTGATCTGAGAAGAAGGCATTTATTATTTCTGCCTTCCTACATTTAATTTTGAGATCTTTATTTCCTAATATATGGTCTATTTTTGTATAGGATCCATGAACTGCTGAGAAGAAAGTATATTCCTTTCTATTGACATTCAGTTTTCTCCAAAGGTCTATCATACCTAGTTTTTCTAATGTTCTATTTACTTTTTAAATTTCTTTCTTATTTTTTTGTGGTTTGATTTGTCTAAATCTGAGAGTGCAAGGTTGAGATCTCCCACTATTATAGTTTTACTGTCTATTTCTTCTTGCAATTCTCTTAACTTTTCGTTTAGAAAGTTAGATGCTATACCACTTGGTGCATATATGTTTAGTATTGATATGGCTTCATTATTTATGCTACCTTTCAGCAGGATATAGTTTCCTTCCTTATCTTTTTTAACTAGATCAACTTCTGCTTTTGCTTGATCTGAGATAAGGATAGCTACCCCTGCTTTTATGGCTTTACCTGAAGCATAATAGGCTCTGTTCCAACCTTTTACCTTTACTCTGTATGTATCTCCCTGCTTTAAGTGTGTTTCCTGCAGACAACATATTGTAGGGTTCTGCTTTTTGATCCAATCTGCTATCCGTCTCCGTTTGATGGGAGCGTTCATCCCATTCACATTTACAGTTAAAATTACTAATTCTGTATTTCCTGCCATCATATTATCCCCAGATTATGCTTTTTCCCTTGACCCTCCTGATCCCCCTCCCCGATACTTAATTTACAAACCCCCCTTGTGACGCGCAGCCCTCCCTTTTTTTAGTATCCCTCCCCCCTCCCTCCAAGTCCCTTCCCTTATTCTCCTTTTCCTTTTCCCTTTTCCTCTCCCCCCTTTTAATGAGGTGAGAGAAAATTCTCTGAAAAACAAATATGTCAATTATTTACTCTTTGAACCTCTTCTGATTCACACAATGATTCTCCCCCTCACTAAATTCCCTCAGATATGGTGTATTTTCTATGCCTCTTCCTGGGATGTAGTTTCCCTCTTTTTATCATTCCTTCCCCTTTTTTTGAAATGACCTCCTTCCCTTTACTACACCCCCTTTTTTTTCTTTTATATCAGTAAAATCAAATTATCCATGAGTACTTTTTATATACCCACAACAGAGTTACAGTTATCAAGGGTTCTGTGTACCTTTTTCTGTTTCTCTTCAGTCTTGTGGATGTAGATCAAATTTTTTGTTTAAGTCTGGTTTTTTTCTTAGAAACATATAGAATTCCTCTATTTCATTGAATGACCAACTTCTTCCATGGAAAAAAGATGCTAAACTTAGCTGGGTAGTTCATTCTTGGTTGCAATCCTTGATCTTTTGCCTTACTGAATATCAGGTTCCAGGCCCTTCTATCTTTTAATGTGGAGACAGCCAGATCTTGAGTGACCCTTATTGTGGCACCTTCGTATTTAAATTGTTTTTTTCTACCTGCTTGCAAGATTTTCTCCTTTGTGTGGTAATTCTGCAGCTTAGCCACAATATTCCGTGGTGTTCTTTTTTTAGGGTCTATTTCAGAAGGAGTTCGATGAATTCTTTCCACATCTACTTTCCCTTCTGTTTCTATTATCTCTGGACAGTTCTCTTTGATAATTTCCTGTAAAATAGAATCTAGGCTCTTTTTTTGGTCATAGTTTTCGGGAAGTCCAATGATCTGCAGATTATCTCTCCTAGATCTATTTTCCAGGTCTATAGATTTTCCCAGTAAGTATTTGACGTTGTTCTCCAGCTTCTCATTTTTTTTTTTTTTTGTTTGACTGATTCTTGGGTTCTCTGTGAATCATTCATTTCTATTTGTTCCATCCTGACTTTTAAGGAGTTATTTTCTTTTTTCACAGTTTTTAGTTCTTTTTGTAAATGCCCAATTTCATTTTTAAATGAATTATTTTGCTCTATTGAATTTTTTTCCATTTCCCTAATTTTTTTTTGAGAATTATTTTCTTTTTCCAATTCAGAAATTCTATTTTCTTGAGACTTTTTTATCTTTTCCAATTCAGAAATCCTACTTTCCTGTGATTTTTTAACCTTTTCTAATTCACTAATTTTGTTTCCCTGCATCTCCTACGAATTCTTTATTTTTTCCAACTCCAATTTCAGGACGTTGTTATTCTCTATCATAGCTTTCCTTTCCTTTCCCCATTTTTCTTCAAACTCTCTTAACTTTTTAATAGTCTCTTCTAGGAGAGAGTTATGTGATGGGGGGCAGGAATCATTCCCCTTTAAGTTGTTATCTACTGACTCTCTGTTGTTAACTTCCTCGGGGTTGGATACCCGCTCTTTCTCTGTGTAGAAGGAATCTATGTTTTTTCTGGGCTTTTTGCTCATACTTGAAAAATCTTTTGTGGTCTGTCCCTGGGGTAGGAAATTATTTATTTATTTATTTACCAGCTTCCTCCAGACCAGATGGATGCATAGGCTCCTGCGCCTGAGCTAAGAGAGAGCTCTGGGAGAGAGTTCCCCACCCCCTCCCTGGAAGTGCCTCAGAGGTGACTAGCACTGCTGTGCCTTGAGGGCGCTGTGTTTTAGAGGCTTCCCTGAGGTTTAAGTTTGAACAGTAAAGGTGACACAAAGCCTGGCCTATGTATCCCGGTGGGGCGTGGATGTCAGTAGCAGGTGACGTGAAAAGCCCCTGGGCTCAAACTGGAAGTGTCTGCCAGAAACCTCAGTCCCTAGTTCAAAGGTTCAGCTTCTCTGGGACTTCCGGAGCTGAGTTCCACACCCTCCAGCTGAGCTAGGCAGTGTGTGTTGCCTTGGGCCGTATCCGCCCACTTCTCAATCTCTTAACTAGTCTCAGGTGGGAGCTAGGGGCCACACCCCCCAGTGCCGAGATCTGCTGAGTCACCCCTAGGATCCTGGAAGATCTAATCTATCTTTGAATTTTTAAAGTAGTTTAGATTTCTCCTTTGAACTGCTGTATTATAAGCAGAGAAGAGCTAACAGCCTGTGCCAAATTCCTTTATCTCAGTGGCTTCTCTGATCCCAGAGCCCTTCCCAGCGCTATCGGCGCAGTATGCTAGCACCCGGCCGTCTGTGCTGGCCTCTCTTCTTCCTCCCCTAGGAACTGACCTTTTCTGTTGAAACTCCAGATTCTCTTCAGCTGGTAAGTGGTGCTTCCAGTCCTTGTGGTATCTATCAGTTCAATGCTATTTCTGAGGCTGACTTATCTAATTGGTTGTGAGGGAGTAAGGACGTTCACAGAGTCATGTGTTTCTTCTCCGCCATCTTGGCTCCGCCCCCTGTTTGACTGATTTTTGATATATTGTTGAATTAATAATTTCCACTTACCCACTACTCATTTTTAAGGAGCAATTTTCTTTAGTTAATTTTTAACCTCCTTTACCATTTGGACATTTCTACTTTTTAGGAAGCTGTTTTGTATATTTTTTCCCCACTTCTGCACTTCCTTTATCAAGCAATTTATTTTTTTCATGATTCTCTTATATTACTCTCATTTATTTTCCAAATTTTTCTTCTAATTCTCTTGTGTGTTTTTAAATGTCTTTTTGAGCTTGTCCAAGAGTTCTTTTCGGGCTTGAGACCAATTCACATTTTAATTTGATTTTTTATGCATAGATATTTTGACATTTTTATCTTCCTCTGAGTTTGTGTCTTGATCTTCCCTGTCACCATAATTATTTTCTTTAGTTAGGTTCTTTTGTATGTTTATTTATTTTTTGCTCATTTTTTCCAAATCATTTTGTTACTATTAAAGTTGAACTTTGCTCACAAGATAGAAGGGGCATTGTCCTAAGATTTTTGTGAAGGGGGCTGCAGGCTGGTGCTATTCTAGTGCTATTTAAGTCCTGCATGGGATCCTCATGCTGCACTGGAGCTGTAGGGGTCTGGTGGCTTACCTGGTGTTCAGTTGGGGATGGGGGGTAGGAATGGAGAATATGTGGTGAATAATGCTGTGTGGTGCCATAGGGGCCTCTCCTGGTGCCTCATCTGATATTGTGCTAAAGCTTCCAGAGCAGGAGGGTGGAGGATGAGTGGTTCTGTAAAACGGCAAGAGGTAAGGCTACTTATCTGCTGTTGCAATGGAGCTTCCATGTCTCTGCAGGTCAGGGTTTCCTGCTGGCTTGCTCAGGGAGGGTCTGCTGCTGCCTTACCAGAATGGGCTGTGCTCTTTTTTAGGCTTTTTACCCTAGTGAGACAGACCTTTCCTGCTGACCTTCCAAGCTGTCATCAGCTAGAAAATTTTTACTCCATCTTTTTATTGGTTTTGCTGTTGTCGAATTAATTTTGGGGTTCTATTTTTTAGTTGTTTGTATACGATAGTACAGTTGTATAGTTGTAAATATGGGAAAGTTCAGATGATTTCTGCTTACTCTGTCATCTTGGCTCCTGGAAGCCTTTCCAAATACATTTTGCCAACTCATGTTTGCATTCTTATCTGAACTGTTTATGCTTAGTACATTCACATAGTTACATGATTGTGTTTATATTAAAATGGCACATTTTCAAAAAGCTCTTCCAATGTTAGCCAAACAATTATAGCTCACTTAAATCAGTCTGCATGCCCAGATCAATGCAGAAGGCTCAGAATTGAGACAGTAGTATCTTTGTTAGTAGTGTCTCCTGATGTGAACTTCATGTGGCAATTTTTTTTATATCAATAAGTTATGGTAGAAAAAAAACTAAATTTATCTTTTCCTTAAATCCATAATTGTATAATAATAGTGTCACTCATCTTGATAACAATACTTTTATCCAAATCATTAGGAAAATAATTGAATAGAAGAAGCCTAAGGTATAGACTCCTCCTAGGTTCATTTCCATGTGTTCATCTACTCTGTGCCCAATGAGGTAAGTGTTGTAACCCTAGGTTCCAGACAAATGCCTTTTGAATGCATTTTCCATTTAAGTTCAACAGTCAATAAAAAAACTCCTCCTCTATATGTGGCAATAATTCCCTGAAATGGGATCAAGGCAATTCCATTATATATCATTACACTTTCATGGAGGTAGACTCCCTCAGTCTCTCTTATGTGGGGATTGCATTGGATAAGCATGATATACTTGTTTATAAGGGCTGGCCTTGGCCAGTCTTCTTTATAATATTCAAGAGAAAAGTTGATAATGAAGAGGGTTGAGGGTTGATATATCTATCATTGAAGAGGGTGTACATTTATAACCTATATGAGTAAGTGATCTACATCTCTATGTCTTATTAATAAGAATATCATTAAAAAATAAAAATAAGGGGCAGCTAGGTGGAGCAGTGGATAGAGCAGTAGCCCTGAAGTCAGGAGGACCTGAGTTGAAATCTGGTCTCAAGAATCTTAACACTTCCTAGCTGTGTGACCCTGGGCAAGTCACTTAACGCTAATTGCCTCAGCAAATTAACAAACAAACAAACAAACAAACACATGAACGAACAAATAAAATAAAATAAAATAAAATAAAAACAAAAGCAAATCTTTTTTAGATACTTTGCCAAAATCTAGGTAAATTGCATTCATGATACTTTCTTGATTTATTAGTCTAATAAACCTGTAATAAACCTGTACAAAATTTAAATTAAACTAGAATGACTTATTCTTAATGAACCCATATTGGCTTATAATGATTTTCTTTTCCCTATCAAAGTGTTCACTAACTGTAACTTTAAATTCTATTCAAACTCATTTATCTATAACTTCAAATAGCTGCCATTTTAAAATTTGACATGTTTGATCAATTATAGTAACATAACACATCCTGACTTAGGGTAATTCCAGTGGATCCTGACTCCTCAGCATGGCAAGCCCACTCAAAGAAGGCACTGTGGTCTATGTGCAAAACAGAATTTTAGTCGATCAAAAGAAATGTGAGATACACAAATTTAGAAAAAAATTTCCATTCCAAATATTTAAACTGTTAGTACTCGAATTATGAGAGAGCTTTCTAAGTTTGTATTGTTCGACCACAGTTGGAAAAACTGTACCTTGACTCCCAAATAGTGATGTCATTTTGGTGCTCTTTGAGAATGAGGGATAAACAAACAACCATTGCTTTGTGGTTTAGAGACAAGTATTTTTTAATATATAGAGTTGGTGGTTATAGAAGAAAATCTTTATTAAAACTAAACGATTAAATGCGACTTCAACTACTACCTGGGTGATTATGTACACATTTTTTAAATTCTTTGATTAGTTTCTTTCCAGCTAGGTGGCAGTAGATAGAGCTCTGGGCCTAGAGCTAAGAAGACCTCAGTTCAAATCCAACCTAAGACACTCTATGACCCTGAAGGAGACTACCTCTGTCTGTCTCATTTTCTTTGTCTCTAAAATTAAGAAAATACCTACCTCTTGAGGTTTTTTTGAGTATAAAATGAAATATTATTTGTAAAGGACTTAACAGAGTGCCTGACACATAGTAGAAGCTTAATAAATTAAGTCTTTGTTGCTTTATCCTTCATTCCTTTGTTTTTTTATTCCTTCATTCCTTCTTTTCTTCCTTTCTTCCTTTCTTCCCTCCCTCCTTTCCTTTGTTCTTCCCCTTATTTCATCCCTTCCATCTATTGCATAGTAGAAGAATAGAAAATTGAAGGGATGTTGATGTATTGGATAATGGTCAAACATGTTGTGGTATATAATTATGATGGAATACTATTGTGCTATAAAAATGATAAGACTTACATGAACAAAGCAAAGTAAAATGAGCTGAATAGCAGAACACTGCACACAATAACTGCAATATTGGGAGATGATCAACTGTGAAAGACTTAGCTATTCTGATGAAGAAAATGATCCAAAAAAATTTGAAAAGACTCATGATGAGTCTATCTACCTCCAGAAAGATAATGACAAACTCCAAGTTCAGATTGAAGCCTATTTTTTATACTTCATTTTTCTGGGTATTGCATATGAGTGTATTTTTGTTTACACCATTACCAAAATGAAAATGTAGTTTACATGACTTCATATGTATAATCAATTTTATATCACTTGCCTTCTCAAAGAAAGAGGGAGATTGGGAGGAAAGGAGAGAATTTAGAATTCAAAATTTTCAAAAATGAATATTCAAAATATTTTACAAGTAATTGGGAAATATTTAATGAAATAAATAATATTTATCAGAAAAACATAATAGCATATTCCAGCAAGTATCTTATAGGATAGTAGTGAGTATCAGATGAGAGTCTTTATCTTAAAATGCTTTGTAAGTTAGGACCATTATTACTGCCACTTCTAGTACTCTAGTATTTTACTACTGTTTAGCAGCAGACAGAAGAAAAGTTTCCAGAAACCACAAGAACCCACCTTTAAGTCATGTCATAGTTAACTAATTTAAGGAATATAATCACCACAGAATGCTACAACGAGTTATTGAGTTTTTTTAAGAAGAGTCATTGATAAGTATGAGTCTGAGAGGCACAGTTCCAAATGATGAAATGTACCACCAGTTGCAACTGTAGCCACAAATAAAACCACACACATTTTGTACGTGAGCAGTATGGAAGGGCCTGTTGACTAATCATTGTTAATTTTTGCCGCGGCTGAAGCTGTGGTTTTCTTTGATATATATATATAAAATCTTTGAATAGGAAAGAAAAATGCTATTACTATGTATCCTCCAGAGCTCCAATTTCACATGTGTGAAATTTATTTGCCATATATACCATAACCTGAACTTTTGCTTCTAATTCTCACATATGCCCTGGATAATCCTGTGATCTAATTTATTTCTGATATGAGAAAAACAAGCTGTTAATTGAGCTCCAGAAGGATTGCTTCTTTGTCTTCCAATTAAACTATATCACATGGTTTATATAAGAGAATAAGTCTAAGGCCTCAAAGGAATGGAAGAGAAATTTACCTTTCAGAATGACCCCAAGGATAATATGATTCATAATTAGCATAGTAATAATCATGTAGGGGGGAAGTGGCTGAGAGTGTGGGTTACACTTTTTTTAATAGATCAAACATTCCAACAGTTATGGATCAAGCCCTTTACTATATCTTTCACAGGGGTTCCAAATCATGTCAGCTGAAAGCAGTCTCTATCAAATATTTTAGGTATATTCACAGTACTTAAATGTAAGAGATTTGCTTTGGACTAAAATTTGCAGTGTTACTTTAGTTCTATTTTCTGCCTCTTGTTCTAATGACTTAGCAGTTCCATTTTGGTGATGACAATATTCAGAGAATTTGCCTACAAAGGAGAAGGAATCTCAGAGTAGCAAACAGGAAGTACTGGTTCAATTTGGAGACTCCTATCAATTCTAAGTATTCTAAGGTTTATTTTTAATGGTTATCCTGTCTGGACAAGATAGCAATAAGGTTAAAGTAGGCTAAAGAGGGTGTTAGAAATGATAATGACTAGGTGAATTATTCCTGGCTCCTTTTCTATTTCCCTACACTCCAGAGAGCAAATTATATGCATTTGGGAAGATTTACATCCAATGTCTGGGAGAACTTTTTAAAATAATTCAGTAAATAAATGTATATTTATTGGCCTCTATGTACAAGGTATCCTTGTGGACTGTGGATAAAAAAGGAAAAACTACAGTCTCTTTTTCAATAACCTTATAATTTCTGTCAGATATATGCATAAGTAGAAGTATGATACAATATAGAATTTGCAATCAAAGAATATCAATCAATCAATCAATATTTATTAAGTACCTACTATGAACTAAGTATTATGCTAAGTGCAGTGGGGATACAAAAAGAGGCAAGTACCTGCCTTCAAGAAATTCATAATCTAAAAGGAGAGGGAACATGCAAATAACTACATATAAACAAGCCATATTAAAGATAAGTAGGAGATAATTGTCAGAAGTCAGGCTGTAAATTTTTTTCTACCTTTTTTCTTTACTACTATAATGTAAACATAAGGAACAGCAAAATATAATTTAAAGCTGAGAAATTGTAATAATTTGTCCCAAGACAGGAAAAGATATGACAAAATGAATCACCCTCCTTTGACTAGACAAATGAGGAACTATGGGTTTGGAATGTTGTTTATGCTATAGCCACAATGTCAGTTGGCTTTAGTACTTTTCTTTTAAAAAAAAATTAGTACTAGCTTTTTATTTTCAAAATTCATGCAAACATAATTTTTAACATTGATCCTTACAAAATGTTGTGTTCCAAATGTTTCTTTCTCCCCTAGACAGCAAATAATCCAATATAGGTTAAATATGTTCAATTTTTCTACCCATATTTCCACATTTATCATGCTCTACAAGAAAAATCATATTAAAAAGGGAAAAATGAGAAAGAATAAAAAGCAAACTACAACAAAAAAGGTGAAAATACTATGTTATGATATACATTCAATCCCCCATAGTCCTCTTTCTATCAGACTGAAGAATTATGAAGGGTTGGAAATGACTAAGTGGAAGATAAATTTTAGTTGGAACTTAAAGGAAATCAAGGAAGTCAGTAGACAGATATGAGAAAGGAGGACATTTCAGAAAAGGAAGATGGCCAGAAAAGTGCCCAAAGCCAAGAAATGGAGTGTCTTGTTGTTGAAACAGCCAGGAGGCTGATCACTAGATTGAAGAATATGTGGTGAGAAATAAGGGGTAAGAAAATTGGAAAGGTAGAAAGAGCTAACTTTTGAAGGTCTCTGAATGACAAACAGATTTTATATTTTGATCCTGGAGGCATTAGGGAGCCACTGGAGTTTATTGAGTACGAAGGTGACATTGTTGGACCTATATTTAGGAGAGAGAAAAAACTAAGTGCAATAGGAAAGCTTGGGAACAGGAAATCTCTTATTGGTGGAGTATGAAAAATCAGGAAAAGCTTCACAAAGAGGAAGGTAACTCAATTTAGTTCTTAAAGGAAGAGATAATGAATAAATAAATATTTACAAAATGTCTACTATATGTCAGGAACTGTTTTAAGACATTTCAACAGGCAAATATAAAAATGAAATGGATTCTAGTGTAAAGTTTTAAGATATTAGAAGACAGGATAGGTTCCTTTTGTGGAAATTTCTGCCCTGAATGGGAAGCTGACTTAAGTAACCCTAAAAGTCCCTTAAAACTCTGTGATTCTGTTATTCTTCTTATACCATTGACCAAGTGATAGAATAGGGAAAAATAGCTGTTTTTCCCTCCAAAGGCAAAGTGAAAAAATTAAAACATAGGAAATTCAAAAAAGGCTTAAAATGTAGGATGGGTGTAGAAGGTAGCATCTGAGGACTAGAACGTGGGAGGAAAAAGGAAGATAATTTAATGAAAGTCAATTTTAGGAGTAGGGCTCCTTAATAGAACAGAGCCACCTAAGCCTACAAAAAAGGCATAGAAGTGGGGAGCAGTTGCTTGGGGAAATTTTTCCCAGGCAGAGAATGAGCATCTAGGGGAAGTACTTATTATTATTTTTTTTAATGAAGCAATGGGGCAGAATTCAGGGCTGCTTACTGAAGTGCACATAGTTATGTCGTCTGTTCTGAGAACAGCTTTGACCTGGAATTGAAGAGTAGACCTGGGGCTTAGTTGTGGATGTAAAAGCCAAGAGAAATATAAAAACTATTTTGTAAAAAATTTAAGGTCATTGATTTCCTGAAATTCTTTGGAAATGATATATTTTGAATTTTAAAAGTCTTCTTAGAATCCTGCTATCTTTGAAATGGAAATTGTTTTGGAATAATTAATGTAATATAGTTATTCAGTCAAACTGTATTTGCTCTTAAAGTAATTTCCAAGAATTGTATAATGATTCTTGTCCAGTAGTCCTCTTATGTAAAATTGTCTATAGTGATGTGGGAATATAATTACTATATACCGAAAATAATCAATACACTTTCCAACCGACAATAATTCTGTAGTGAAAGGACAAGATGAATTTCAACCTATGGGGGGCACTGCAATTTTCTTTAGAAAATGTACACTCCGTCTATTGATTTTTAATGCAGAACTAAATATACTCTTCTTCTTGTAGACATTTAATTTAGAAATTGGTTGGATAGGTTTCTATACTAATGATCAAGCCTGAAAAGCCTGGGAGGAGAATGGTTGGCACTGCATGCATTTGTTCTTTAGAGATTAAAAATGAGGAAGTTATGGGCTTGCTTGCTTCAGATAGAAGAGTAAGATTAAGTAAGAGTATATAGAAGAGTAAGATTAAGTCCATAAGCTTTGAAATGGAAGTAAGTAGGATCATGTTCCCCTTGAGAATGTCTAATGTTGAGAAAGTGTGGTACAGTGGGAAGAAGACCTCATTTGAAATCATAAGATTTGGATCGAGTTTCTAGATTGACACTTACTAGCTAGATAACTCTGAGAAAGTCCTAAACTTTCCAAATCTCATATCTTCATTTACATATCTCTCCTTTTGTAATGGAGATAATAGTATATAATAGCACTATATAGTAAAGAATTGGCTCTGGAGACAGGAAACACTATATTAAAATCTAGCCTTTTACAGGAAATTGTATCTGATTATGGATTGCAGGGAAGATTCTGATCAGCATCGGCAGAGGGAGGTTCCCCACTAATTGTTGCCTTTACCAATGAAATTTTCATTATTAATTTTAGTGAAGTCACGGGTCCATTCCCCTCCTACCAAATAATTCTTGTACTATCTACCTTAACCCAGTTATTATCTTGAGAAAAGTACTTTGTAAATCTCAAAGAGCCATATAATTACAAGTTACTATTATTATTAAGATAATAATACATAAAAGAGCTAGAATTATACTTCATTATTTAAAAATAAAGCACTGTAATTTTATGAGAAAACCAAATTGAAGAGAATGCATTTTTATATTTTCAAACTAAGAAAATTACTTCAGATAAGTAAAATCACTAAAAAGAATATTGCATATATTTCAATTTTGCTTAAAATTTCAATATCAAAGTTTTTCACAGAGACAAAAAAGGATGACCAACTCCCTACCCTATCCTAGCCTCCTACATTCCACCCCCAAGCTTCAAAATTTTATATACCTAGCAAGGAAGCACTGAGGGATCCATTCATTCTATTCATATAAGATTTTCTCACACAAATAAGGTAGCTTTTAGAACATCTCTCAATGCCCATTTTTATTTTAGAAACAATTCTATTAGGATTACTTACTTAGTTTCCTGATCTATAGCAATTTGAAAACAGTTGAAGAGATTGCACTGATAGAATCAGGTGTATTGACATCAGTAAGAAATGATAGTTGATAACTAACAAGAAGGGAAAAATAAAAATAAAAAAGTAAAAAGCAGATGCAAAAATTATAAACACCTAAAATCCTGTATAGAGGCAAATAGCACTAAACATCCTGATACCCACTGAGGACACCACTTTATTGAATGATAGTACACTGATATTCAAAATAATCATAGGATCTTTTTTTTTTTTGTATTTTCTTTTTTTTTTAATTTTTATTATATATTTTTTATAATATTATCCCTTGTATTCATTTTTCCAAATTATCCCCCCCTCCCTCCACTCCCTCCCCCCGATGACAGGCAATACCATACATTTTACATGTGTTACAATATAACCTAGATACAATACATGTGTGTAAATACCATTTTCTTGTTGCACAATAAGCATTAGATTCCGAAGGTACATGTAACCTGGGCAGATAGATATTAGTGCTTACAATTTACATTCACTTCCCAGTGTTTCTTCTCTGGGTGTAGCTACCTCTGTCCATCATTGATCAACTGGAAGTGAGTTGGCTCTTCTTTATGTTGAAGATTTCCACTACCATCAGAATATATCCTCATACAGTATTGTTGTTGAAGTGTACAGTGATCTTCTGGTTCTGCTCATTTCACTCAGCATCAGTTGATGTAAGTCTCTCCAGGCCTCTCTGTATTCCTCCTGCTGGTCATTTCTTACAGAGCAATAATATTCCATAACCTTCATATACCATAATTTACCCAACCATTCTCCAACTGATGGACATCTATTAATCTTCCAGTTTCTAGATACAACAAAAAGAGCTGCCACAAACATTTTGGCACATATAGGTCTCTTTCCGCTCTTTAGTATTTCTTTGGGATATAAGCCCAGTAGTAGCACTGCTGGGTCAAAGGGTATGTACAGTTTGATAACTTTTTGGGCATAGTTCCAAATTGCTCTCCAGAATGGCTGGATTCTTTCACAACTCCACCAGCAATGTATTAGTGTCCCAGTTTTCCCACATCCCCTCCAACATTCATCATTATTTGTTCCTGTCATCTTAACCAATCTGACAGGTGTGTAGTGGTATCTCAGAGTGGTCTTAATTTGCATTTCTCTGATCAGTAGTGATTTGGAACACTCTTTCATGTGAGTGGATATAGTTTCAATTTCTTCCTCTGAGAATTGTCTGTTCATATCCTTTGACCATTTATCAATTGGAGAATGGTTCGGTTTCTTACAAATTAGGGTCAGTTCTCTATATATTTTGGAAATGAGACCTTTGTCAGAACCTTTGCTTTTAAAAATATTTTCCCAATTTGTTACTTCCCTTCTAATCTTGTTTGCATTAGTATTGTTTGTACAGAAACTTTTTAGTTTGATGTAATCAAAATCTTCTATTTTGTGATCAATAATGATCTCTAATTCTCCTCTGGTCATAAATTCCTTCCTCCTCCACAAGTCTGAGAGGTAGACTATCCTCTGTTCCTCTAATCTATTATCTCACTCTTTATGCCTAAATCATGGACCCATTTTGATCTTATCTTGGTATATGGTGTTAAGTGTGGATCCATATCTAATTTCTGCCATATTAATTTCCAGTTTTCCCAACAGTTTTTTCCAAATAATGAATTTTTATCCCTAATGTTGGTATCTTTGGGTTTGTCAAAGATTAGATTGCTATAGATGTACCCTTTTTTTGTCCTTTGTATCTAATCTGTTCCACTGATCCACCGGTCTATTTCTTAGCCAATACCAAATGGTTTTGGTGACTGCTGCTATATAATATAGCTTTAGATCAGGTACACTTAGACCACCTTCCTCTGAGTTTTTTTTTTCATTAGTTCCCTTGCAATTCTTGACCTTTTATTCTTCCATATGAATTTTGTTGTTATTTTTTCCAGGTCATTGAAATAGTTTCTTGGGAGTCTGATTGGTATAGCACTAAATAAATAGATTAGTTTGGGGAGTATTGTCATCTTTATTATATTCGCTCGGCCTATCCAAGAGCACTGAATGTCTTTCCAATTAAAAAATAATCATAGGATCTTAAAGGTAGAAGGGATATTTGAGACTATTTAGTGTAACTCCACCAAAACATACTTATCTTTTATAGGCAAGGGAACTAAGCCCCAGAGGAAGTTGAGAGAATTGATCACAGAGGTAGTAAGGAATGATTGAGTAATCAAGGAGAAAAGTTAAATGATGTTCAGTATATCTTCTTAAGAAGACAAGGAAATGCATGATATAATTTTGTAAGTGAAAATAGTTTAAAAATAACCTAAATTTTAGTGCTTATGCAAGCTACATTTAACTTTAAAAAAGTCCTTTGTAGAGAAAAGTTTATTTCTGGCCAATGCCAATTAAATGAGATACTACCATACATAGTCTTTATTTTTGAATTCTATATACAATGTGTGTGTATATCTATATCTTTATAAAGGTATCCATATATATGGATATGGATATTTAGGCATAGACAAAAATGTTATATAATACATAATATATGCAATATACTATATATATACTATATATGTACACATGCTATACATATGTATGTATAAATATACCACATGTACATGCACTGTATAAGTTGTAGATAGCATAATCTAATTAATAATTTTTCAAGATTGGTACCAAATACTGATGTTGTGGGACATGACTCAGAAAAATACCAAAGACTTTTAAATGAAGGTTCGGTCAAGAGCCTATCAAACAAGGCAGTTTTCCAGAGAATTACAAAGTAAGGAACACCAGAAATTATGGAATTAAAAGAAATACTCACTTAAATTTCAAGTTCTTCATTAAAGTCATTGCATGGAAGTTAAACGAAGGAAACTGAGAATTAGAGGGGTTAAATGAATTACTCAACATCACAAAAGTAGTAAATATCAGAATAATGGTTTTAATCTAGGCCCTCTGACTCTTTACAGTGTTCTTTCCATTATGTGAGAATATTTTCCTAAAAGAAAAATCTTTGTCTCATTTTATTCCCCTGTTCCATGTGGCATCATCCTCAAAATACTGATATTGGAAGCTCTACTCCTAAAGGATCTACTCTCAATAGTCTCTCTCTCTCTCTCTTTCTCTCTCTCTCTCTCTCTCTCTCTCTCTCTCTCTCTCTCTCTCTCTCTCTCTCTCTCTTCATACACACACACACACACACACACACACACACACACACACACACATCACACACTGCCAGAAAAAAAATGATGGTTCTGATGATAGCAACAATAGCTAACACTGAAAAGAAAACACTTCATTACTTCCAAAATCCTTATTAAGTATACCATTAAATAGCCTGAGTGCCCTGGGATTTGCCCTGTTAGCTTCCTAGAGTTAGTATAGGCAGATTTCCTCTCTCTTGAGCTCTGATTGTATAGTTCTAAGATCCTGCCAAACATCACCATCTGGATATTCTTTAGATATCTCAAATCAACTCATTAGCTTTCCCCCAAACCCCTTTCTCTTATTTCTGTGAAGGGTACCATCATCCTTAGAGTTACTTAAGGTCACAACCTAGAAGTGAGCCATGATTCTTCAGTCTTAGTATTCCTAATAATCTATCAATTTTCCCATCTTGCAAATTTTGCTTCTACAACATATTATGCATTAGTCCCATTTTCTTTACATACATGATTACCATAGTCATTCATAACATCATTAGCTTGCCTAAAACATAGCAGTAGCCTATTAATTCATTTCTCTGCACCCAGCTTCCCCTTTCTCTCCAGTTCATCCTCTCCACAAATGTTACCACAAACAAGATGGGTACTTCTAACACATAAGAAAATCTTAAAAGTCTCCATATTCTCATTGAGATGGAATATACATAAATAAGTTTCTTTTTGTTTTTAATATACTTCACAGGCTAACTCAAGCCTAGGTTTCTAGGCTGATTACATAGACATTTTTCCTCATCGTGAATTCTATGCTTCATTAGAATTAGATGACTTACAAGTCCTTCATATTTATTCATATAATTTTCTCTCTTCATTCTTTTATATCACCTAACATGTCCAGATGGTTTTTCCTTTTCATTTTAATCTCTTGCAACCCCTAGCTCCTTTTGAAGTTCTGCTTAAATATCAATTCCTACAAGAGACCTTTCTTGGTTCTCTTAAGCTATTAGGCATCCTCAACCTTCAGAATTATTCATCTTTGTACATGTTGTCTCACTTCAACAGAATGAAAACTTTCTGTGAAAAGAGAATCATATTTGTCTTTGTATCACTAGCATCTATCATAATGTCTAACACATAATAGAAGCATAATAAATGCTTGTTGAATGGAATTTAGTGGATGGAAGCAAGGTCAAGTTTTTTTTTTTTTTAAGATGAATTTGGAAATAAAAATATTTTAAGGAATGAAGGAATAAAGCAACAAAGGAAGGAGGAAGGAAGGAAGGAAGGAAGGAAGGAAGGAAGGAAAGAAAGAAAGAAAGAAAGAAAGAAAGAAAGAAAGAAAGAAAGAAAGAAAGAAAGAAAGAAAGAAAGAAAGAAAGAAAGAAAGAAAGAAAGAAAGAAGAAGGAAGGAAGGAAGGAAGGAAGGAAGGAAGGAAGGAAGGAAGGAAGGAAGGAAGGAAGGAAGGAAGGAAGGAAGGAAGGAAGGAAGGAAGGAAGGAAGGAAGGAAGGAAGGAAGGAAGGAAGGAAGGAAGGAAAGGAAGGAAGGAAGGAAAGAAAGAAAGAGAAAGAAAGAAAGAAAGAAAGAAAGAAAGAAAGAAAGAAAGAAAGAAAGAAAGAAAGAAAGAAAGAAAGAAAGAAAGAAAGAAAGAAAGAAAGAAAGAAAGAAAGAAAGAAAGAAAGAAAGAAAGAGGGAGGGAGAAAAGATGGGAGAGATAGAAGGAAAGAAGGAGAGAGGAAAGGAGAGAGGATATTTCATTTTTGAAAATGAGATAACATTTGCGTCTCTTGTGCTATGGCTTTTCTCCCATTCCCCATGAACTTTAAAATATCTTCTAATAGTTTAGAAATCATATTCATGAATTCTTTCAATACCTAAGGATGTGCAGTTAATCTGGATCAAATTACTTGAAATTGTTGAAGTTGCAAATGTTCTCTGTGTATTTTGGGTATCAGCTTCTTATTAGCCGTATGTGTTATGCTCTTTCTAGTACAAAGCTAATTTTCCTTATAAGGAAAAAAAAAACAGAATCAAACAAAAAAGCTTCTCTACCTTACATCTACTTTCTCTTACCCTATCAATATTGAATAATGAGCCTACTTTTTACTTGCTCCTCCTTTTAAATTTCAATATAGCAAAAATCCAAAACACAATCCTTCTTTTATTATGCTCAAACACTTGATTTGTTTCAATTTTAGCACCCTTCTTTCCTTCCTTCCTTCCTTCCTTCCATCCTTCCTCCTCCCTCCCTCCCTCCCTTCCTTCCTTCCTTCCTTCCTTCCTTCCTTCCTTCCTTCCTTCCTTCCTTCCTTCCTTCCTTCCTTCCTTCCTTCCTTCCTTCCTTCCTTCCTTCCTTCCTTCCTTCCTTCCTTCCTTCTTTCTCTCCTTTCCTCCTTTCCTCCTTTCCTCCTTCTATCCCTCCCTCCTTTCCTTCCTTCCAGTTTTGTTTCAGGATTTTCAAATATTTGTTATTATTCTATAAGGTTTGTATGCACACTTATAATAGAAACCTCCTGTTATTTCATTAGAAGAGAGAACATACAGATGTTATCAATATAGGGAATGGTATGCTGGTAAATTTTTAATAATTGGGTCTCTGAAAAAAACATAACATTTTTTAGCTTAATCTGTATTACTGACAGTTTTTCTATCACTTTATTAAATTAATAATAATGATAAACCAAGCCCTGAATTGTAGCATTTGTGGATTTCTAACATGAATGGTCACATTAAAAATATAATGATCAGATCTAGGTGGTATGAGCTGGCTCTAGTATGCTCTTAATACCTTCTCTACAATTTGTAGTTGTAGAAAATTTCCTAGAGTACGAAAACATTAATTTCCCAGGACCATGTAACTAGGAATCTCTAGTGTCTAGATCTGAGTTCAGACCTCTATCCTCTAGCTGCCTCATTGTATGAAAATCTTGCTGTTATAATTGAGTACGTGGCTCACAAATGGAAAACTGGAAACAATGATTGCCAGTATTATCCACAACTCAGACCATCTTTTTTGGAATTTGAAATAAAATCATGTGGGATTACTTCAGTATGATCTGCATACCATTTATTTTTCAGAATTTTCATCATGATGGAAAAGCTGGGACTGTCTGATGAGTATAGCCAGTGGTCATTAGGAGACACTCCATAGTTTGCACAGGATGTCATTTCAGATTATGCCAGAAATAATGAAATAGTCTTGATGACATTTGACATCTTGGAATAGTTGTTAGATATTATTCACTTGTAAAACTGAGGCTCCGGAAGGGTTCCGCTTTGATGTCAAGAAGCACTGCTTCTAATTATTTCACACAAGAGGCAAGACCTTGCAGCCTGATCACAAAAAGGCTTTCAGACCTCTCATCCTGATTTGGATGTGACCTCTATCACATCAGTGTCTCAGTTTCTTTGACTGACAAAGAGGACATTGTATGTGCACATATACATTTCCAAGAGAAACAGAAAAGAGCCAGCTTCCCTGATAGCAAGAGGGCTTTGGAGGCAGGCATGAGGTGGGGTGGATGCTGCGTAGTGCTATTTTGTTCTGAATGGCAAACAAATTCAACAGCACCTACTGTGTACAGAGAACTCTTCTAGGTGATGGGGAGATACAAGTTAAGATAAGACAATCTCTACCTTAGAGGATCTTACAGGGTGATATAACTTTGATAAATGAATGTAACACATAAGCAAATATATGGCAAGCTCACAAAAAATATAAGGTTCTATGAAATACAATATAGAAAAGGACATTTTTCAACTGTTGAGTGGGAGCACAGATCAGAAAAGGCTTCATTGAAGAAGTACTATTTAAGCTGGCTTTCAAAGGTGAGTGGGAGTTCAATAAGTAGGGAAAAGCAAGGTTAGTTCAGGCAAAGTACACTATGGCATGGGAAGGACAGGAATAAGGAAAAGCAAGTAGTCCATTTAGATGGGACCAGATGGTATAGATAGGAGAGGTGTATGAAATAAAGTAATAATAATAATTGTATTTTTATAGCAGTTTAAATTTATAAAGAACTTTAAATACAGTATTTCATTCATTTCTTCTTTTTAATTAAAGCTTTTTATTTACAAACATATGTATGGGTAATTTTTCAACACTGATCCTTGCAAAACCTTCTGTCCCAAATTTTCCCCTTCTTCCCCTATTCCCTCCCCTAGATGGCTGATATTCCAATACATGTTAAAATATATGTTAAATCCAATATATGTATACATATTCACATAGTTATCTTGCTGCACAAGAAAAATTGGATCTAAAAAGAAAAAAAAACCTGAGAAGGAAAACAAAAATGCAAGCAAACAATATCAGAAAGAGTGAAAATGCTATGTTGTGGTCCATACTCAGTTCCCAGAGTCCTCTCCCTGGGTGTAGATAGCTTTCTTCATTACTGAACAACTAAAACTGGTCTGAATCAATTCATTGTTGAAGAGAGCCACATCCATCAGAATTAGTCATCGTATAGTTTTGTTCTTGCTGTGTATAACGACCTTGTTTCACTTAGCATCAGTTCATGTAATCACGCTGCTGGTCATTTCTTACAGAAAAATAGTATTCCATAACATTCATATACCATAATTTATTCAGCCATTCTCTAATTGATGGGCATCCATTCAGTTTCCAGTTTTTTGCCACTAATAGATTTAGTTGATTCTCTAGGGTTCTCTAAGTATATCATCAGATTATAATCTGTGAAAAGTGATAATTTGGTTTCCTCATTACCTACTCTAATTCCTTTAATCTTTTTTTTTAAAACTTTTTTTATTAAAGCTTTTTATCTACAAAACATATGCATGCGTAATTTTTCAATATTGAACCTTGCAAAACTTTTTGTTTCCAAGTTTTCCCTGCTTCCTTCTACGCCCTCCCCTAGATGGCAGGTAGTCCAATACATGTTAAATATGTTAAAATATTAAATCCAATATATGCATACATGTTAGTACAGTTATCTTGCTGTACAAGAAAAATCTGATATAGGAAGAAAAAAAAACCTGAGAAGGAATACAAAATGCAAGAAAACAACAACAGAAAGAATTAGGAGGCTAGGTTATGGTCCACACTCAGTTCCCACCATATTTTCTCTGGGTGTAGATGGCTTTCTTCATCATTGAACAATTGGAACTGGTTTGTATCATCTCATTGTTAAAGACAGCCATGTCCATCAGAATTTATCATTGTATAGTCTTGTTATTGCCATATATGATCTCCTGGTTCTGCTCATTTTACTTAGCATAAGTTCATATAAGTCTCTCCAGGCCTCTCTGAAATCATCCTGTTGGTCATTTTTTATAGAACAATAATATTCCATAACATTCATATACCCTAATTTATTCAGCCATTCTCCAACTGATGGGCATCCATTCAGTTTCCAGTTTCTTGCCACTACAAAAAGGGCTACCACAAACATTTTTGCACAAGTGGGTCCTTTTTTCCTCCTTTAAGATCTCTTTGGGATATAGGCCCAGAAGAAACACTGCTGGGTCTAAGGATATGCACAGTTTAATAACTTTTTGGGCATAATTCCATATTGTTCTCCAGAATGTTTGGATCCATTATAGTTCCACCAATAATGTATCAGTGTCCCAGTTTTCCCACATCCCCTCCAACATTCATCATTATCTTTTGTGCAGTGGTATATTAGGGTTGTCTTAATTTGCATTTCTCTGATCAATAGTGACTACATATAGTTTTAATTTCTTCATCTGAAAATTATCTGTTCAAATCCATTGACCATTTATTAATGGAGAATGGCTTGAATTCTTATAAATTTGATTCAATTCTCTATATACTTTAGAAATGAAGCCATTATCAGAACCTTTGAATGTAAAAATGTTATCCCAGTTTATTGCTTCCATTCTAATCTTGTCTGCATTAGTTTTGTTTGTGCAAAAACTTTTAAACTTAATATAATCAAAATTATCTATTTTATGATCAACAATGCTTCTTTAGCCACAAATTCCTTCCTCTTCCACAGATCTGAGAGTGAAACTACCTATGTCCTTCTAATTTGTTTATAATATCATTTTTTATTTCTAGTTCATAAACCCATTTTGACCTTATCTTTGCATATGGTGTTAGGTGTAGGTCAATGGCTAGTTTCTGCCATATTAGTTTCCAATTTTCTCAGCAGTTTTTGTCAAATAGTGAGTTCTTATTCCAAAAGTCTTTGGGTTTTTCAAACACAAGATTACTATAGTCACTGACTGTTTTGTCCTGTGAACCTAACCTATTCCACTGATCAACTACTCTTAGCCAGTTTCTTAGCCAGTACCAAATGATTTTAATGACCACTGCTTTATAATATAGTTTTAGATTTGGTCCAGCTAGGCCACCTTCATTTGCTTTTTTTTTTTTATGAATTCCCTTGAAATTCTTGACCTTTTGTTCTTCCAGATGAATTTTTATTTTTTATTTTTTCTAGGTCAGTAAAATAGTAATAAATAAATATATTAGTTTAGGTAGTACTTTAATTTCTTTTTCTTCTCTTGTCAAAGCTAGCATTTCTAATACAATATTAAATAGCAATGGTGATAGTGGGCAACCTTGTTTCACCCCTGATCTTAATGGGAATGTTTCCAGTTTATCCCCATTATATATGATGCTTGCTGATGGTTTTAAATAGATGGTACTGACTCTTTTAAAGAAAAGTCCATTTCCCCCATATTCTCTAGTGTTTTTAATAAGAATAGGTGTTTGATTTTATCAATTTTTTTGCATCTATTGAGATAATCATATGGCTTTTGTTAGTTTGGTTATTGATATAGCCAATTATGCTAATAGTTTTCCTAATATTGAACCAGCCTTGCATTCCTGGCATAAATTTTACTTGGTCATGGTGTATTATCCAGGGGAAAATTTTCTATAATCTTTTTGCTAATATTTTATTTAGGATTTTTGCATCAGTATTCATTAGGGAGATTAGTCTATAATTTTCATTCTTTGTTTTCATCCTACCTGGCTGAGATATCAGCACCATGTCTTTGTCATAAAAGGAATTTGGTAGGAGTCCTTCATTCCTATTATTTTTTTATTAATTTTATAATTATAATATTTTGACAGTACATATGCATAGGTAATTTTTTAAACATTATCCCTTGTACTCCTTTCTTTTCCAAATTTTTCCCCTCCTTCCCTCCATCCCCTCCCCTAGATGGCAGGCATTCCCATACATATTAAATATCTTATAGTATATCCTAGGTACAATATATATGTGCAGAACAGATTTTTGTTGTTGTTGTTGTAAAGAAAGAATTGGATTTGGAAGGTATAAATAACCTGGGGAGAAAAACAAAAGATGCTAGCAGTTTACACTCATTTCCCAGTGTTCCTTCTCTGGGTGTAGCTTATTCTGTCCATCATTGATCAATTGGAATTGGATTAGCTCTTCTCTATGTTGAAGATATCCACGTCCATCAGAATACATCCTCATATAGTATTGTTGAAGTGTATAATGATCTCCTAGTTCTGCTCATTTCACTCAGCATCAGTTGATGTAAGTCTCTCCAAGCCTCTCTGTATTCATCCTGTTGGTCATTATTCCCTATTATTTTCAAATAGTTTATATAGTATTGGAGTTAATTGTTCTTTAAATGTTTGGTAGAATTCACATGTAAATCCATCTGGTCCTGGGGATTTTTTCTTAGGGAGTTGATAGCTTGTTTTATTTCTTTTTTCTAAAGTGGGACTATTTAAATAAATTATTTCCTTTTCTGTTAATCTGGGCAATCTATGTTTTTGGAGGTATTCCTCCATTTCACTTAGTTTAGCAAATTTATTGGCATAAAGTTGGGCAAAGTAATATTCACACAGTGTTCATCTCCTCTCTTCTTTCCCTCAATTATGTTTTCTTTATGTCTTCCTAAGATATAATTTCCCCCATTTTATCTCCACTTTCCCCCTTTTATAGTACAATCCCCTTTCTATCTCTGTTTTTTTTTTTTAATATTATAACAGTAAAATCAAATTATACATGCACTTTCTATGATTATACACAACAGAAATACAGTTCTCAAGAGTTCTTTTCTTTTTACCTTTTTTATGCTTCTCTTCAGTTCTATATTTGTAGGTCAATTTTTTTTGTTTAGCTCTGATCTTTTCATCAGAAATAAATGGAATTCACCTGTTTCATTGAATGAGAATGCTCAATTTAGCAGGACAATTTATTCTTGGCTGCATTCCAAGTTCCTTTGCCTTTTGGAATCTCAGATTCCAGGCCCTTTGATCCTTTAAGGTAGAAGCTGCTAGGTCCTGGGTAATCTTTATTGTGGCTTCTCAGTGTTTGAATGAATTGTGTGTTTTTTTTTTTTTTCTGGCTGCTTGTAATATTTTTTCCTTCTTTCAATTCTTCTGAAATTTAGTCAAAATATTCCTTGGAGTTTTGGTTTTGGGATCTCTTTCAGAAGGTTTTTGCTGAATTCTTTCAATGGCTATTTTAGCTTCTGATTCTATGACATCTGAGCAGTTCTCTTTGATGATTTCCTGAAAAGTAGTTTCTAGGCTCTTTTATTCATCATGGTTTTCAGAAAGTCCAATAATCCTTAGATTGACTTTCCTAGATCTATTTTCCAGGTCAGTTGTTTTCCCAATTAGGCATTTTACATTTTTTCTATTTTTTTCATTTTTTTGGTTTTGCTTGACTTATTCTTGTTGTCTCATGGAGTGATTCATTTACATTTGTTCAGTTCTGATTTTTAGTGAATTATTTTCTTCATTTACTTTTTTTTTTTTTACTTTTTTTTTTTTTATATTTATCTAATTGAATTTTTACATGAGTTGTTTTGTTCTATAGATTTTTTCCCCCATTTCACAAATTGTGTTTTTCTGGGAGTTGTTTTCTTTTTCTATTTTGTCAAATCTGTCTTTTAATGAGTTATATGCCTTTCCCAAACCTTCTTGCAAAGTTTTAATTTCCTTTCCCTATTTTACTTTTAGCTCTCTTTTAAGATTCTTTTGTAATTTCTTCTAGGAGAGCCTTGTATGATGGAGACCAGGTTATATCACCTGTTGGGGCTTCATTTGGAGACAATCTGCTTTTAGTCTACTCAGGATTTGAAATCTGTTTTTCTCTTTCACCAGAAATACTTTTGATTATCAGGGTTCTCTTTGCTTTTTTACTCTTTTTTTTTTAAAGTTGAGATCTGTTTTTAGGGCAAGGGAGGTTGTCCAAGCCTCCTCTACAAGCAGCCACAGCTGAGTTGGGTCAGTGCTGGTGCTGACTGACAACCAGTGCTAGGTGGGCATGACCAAGCTCCATGAGATTCTGGCATTTCCGGGCTCACTATTAGCGTTTGTATTTTTGTGGATGTATTATAACTTCTCTGTTCATCTACTGGTTTGCATTCAGGGAAGAGTAGCCAACACTACTGTAGATTCCTCCCTGTAGATTCTGTGCCCATGGAGCTCCCACCTCCCTGGGAGTCCAGCTCAGCCTGCTTGTGCTTGGTCCACCTCCCTCTGTGCCCAATTGAAACAGAGCTTTTCTTGCAATCTTTGAAATTATCTTCTGCTAGTAATTTATTGCACTCCCAATATTAGTATATTCTGCTAGTCTAGAACTAGTTTAGAGGCTGGATTTGTGAATTAGTCTGAGCGTTGTGGGAGAAGGTCAGAAAGAAATGTGTGTCCTCTTCTCCATCTTGGCTCTACCTCTGCATTCATTTCTTACAACAATCTTCTGATGCATTTTTTTTTTTTTTTTACTCGTAAGGAAAATAATTTTCAGTTAAATTATTTGCTACTAAATGTCGGGGGTCAGATTTGAACTCAGATCTTTTAAATTACAAGTCTATGCTCTATTCATAATGTCACCTAGCTGCTTACAATACCAGAACAGCAGCAGACTGTGGTGATGTTTGAATGTCATTCTAAATTGGAAGCCATTTCTTTGTTTAGAATGGAAATATTCTCAATGGAAAAAACAAATCTTTGAGGAATGGAATTGTAATTTTTAATCTTTGTGCATACAATCTTCATAAAATAAGATAATAAATATTTTCTTTAAAAGGGGAAAAGACAGATACTAAAAAGAGACACTGTGAACTCTAAATGCTTTTGGTGCTTCTGTTAACTTATTAGAGGGAAAAGTAAAAGAATCAGAGCAAAAACATTGTAACACCAAAGTTTGTAATGTGGAAGATTGGGTGAATGAGGGCACTTGACAGAAATAAAGTCAGAAATATAAATAAGACCTTCCTCCTTTTCTCCATTTATCTGAAGTCTATCTCTTCTTTAAAGAGAATGGGGATCAGAATACTGAGTGAGTAGACCTGGATCCTAGACCTTAGTCCCCCTGATTCATATTTCATTTTATAATTTTGTATCCTAAAATATTCACTAGCAGTTGACATTGTTAGTATGAATACTATCTATATCACTACCTCAATGTCATGGAAGGCCCTGACTTCTAACTGACTTAATCAGAAATATGAATTAGAAGCAAACAAGACCTAAATACCAGTATTGAATTAATCAAAAGAATTAAACTAATTGTTAATCAACTAGTTAATTATTAACCAAATAAAGAAGGAGTAGAATTCTTTAAGAATTCTAGTAGTCAAGAAATGACTACACAGGAAATATAGTGGAATTGACTGGAGAGATTCAATTGTGTTACATAGAATTTTATTTCAAAGGTGAGGTGTGGAATATTGGCTTACAAAATATTTTTCTCAAGATAAGTTGAGGTATAGATAAATTTATACCTGATTGTAGATATATAAATTTAGCCCAAAAAAGGGCAGTATACCTTAGACACAAAGCCTGGAGCATGTACTGTGCTACTCACTCCCGAGGGCTTGAAAGTCTGATGATCTAGGAGAGTCAATGTAATACCTGCCTTGGCTCCAAAAGAAAAGATTAAAGATGCTTTAGATCAATATATACTTCCTTAGCTGTGCCATTCATTTTCTTTGTCCATTCTCCGAGTTTCTCTTTTTTCATTTCCTACTTTCTAAATGTTAATATTTTGTTGGAGTCATAGGGCAAATGATGAGTATATTCACGTTTTCATGAGAGGATCTTGCCCCATGTTTTCTGGCTTGTAAGTTCAATTAACTCCTTGAACTCTGAATGCTTTTGGTACTTCTGTTTTTCCCAATTAAGTCCCCAATATTTTATTCCATTTGCTGTCCTTATTTCTTTGCTGTTATGGCTTAGCAGTGACAAGGCACAATGAGTATTGACCCACCTTACTAATAATGACCATTTTTCCTCTTTTTTAAAGGATAAAAGGCTAAGGGCAAGGAGAAAGTTATTTATCTGGGACATAATGAACAATTTCCTTTTTCTAGTTTGAATAATTTCCAAAGCAATTTGATATTCAGCTAGTTGTCATAACAATCAAGTAGGCAGGGAATTTTATTCAACATATAGAGTGTTCCAAAAATTATATCATAGCTTTTTTTTTTTTTATCATGGTTTAGTTTATTTTTATAATATTTTATATTTTTCAATGACACATAAGCCAGGGTTAACCAATTTGTAAACCAATTCAAAAGCTCCCAGATCTATAAATGATCTTAACTTCTTCATTTTATAGATGAGGGAACTAAGGCCTAGGGAAGTTAAAAGGACAAGTAAAAACATATAATAAGCAACAAAGGCAGGATCTGAACTTAGAGTCAGTGGCCTTGCTCCTGTACCATGAGACATGTCCCTATGTCTCTAAGAGCCATTTCCAAAGTTATGTAAGATTTCTGCATGTGTTACTTGTAAGGCCCTGAATATTATATAAGTTATCTTTTTGGTGTGGTTTTAAGTTATGGAAGCTTGCATACATGAGGCAACTAAGTCTTAGAGAGGCTGAATGACCAACTCTGTCTAAAGTAGTTAGGGTTGGAACCCACACTTAACACCATATACCAAGATAAGATCAAAATGGGTCCATGATTTAGGCATAAAGAATGAGATCATAAATAGATTAGAGGAACAGAGAATAGTCTACCTCTCAGACCTGTGGAGGAGGAAGGAATTTATGACCAGAGGAGAATTAGAGATCATTATTGATCACAAAATAGAAGATTTTGATTACATCAAACTAAAAAGTTTCTGTACAAACAATACTAATGCAAACAAGATTAGAAGGGAAGTAACAAATTGGGAAAATATTTTTAAAAGTAAAGGTTCTGACAAAGGTCTCATTTCCAAAATATATAGAGAACTGACCCTGATTTATAGGAAACCAAACCATTCTCCAATTGATAAATGGTCAAGGGATATGAACAGACAATTCTCAGATGATGAAATTGAAACTATTTCCACTCATATGAAAGAGTGTTCCAAATCACTACTGATCAGAGAAATGCAAATTAAGACCACTCTGAGATACCACTACACACCTGTCAGATTGGCTAAGATGACAGGAACAAATAATGATGAATGTTGGAGGGGATGTGGGAAAACTGGGACACTAATACATTGCTGGTGGAGTTGTGAAAGAATCCAGCCATTCTGGAGAGCAATTTGGAACTATGCCAAAAAAGTTGTCAAACTGTGTATACCCTTTGACCCAGCATTGCTGTTATTGAGATTATATCCCAAAGAAATACTAAATGCCAAAATGTTTGTGGCAGTTCTTTTTGTTGTAGCTAGAAACTGGAAGTTGAATGGATGTCCATCAATTGGAGAATGGTTGGGTAAATTGTAGTATATGAAGGTTATGGAATATTATTGCTCTGTAAGAAATGACCAGCAGGAGGAATACAGAGAGGCTTGGAGAGACTTAAATCAACTGTTGCTGAGTGAAATGAGCAGAACCAGAAGATCACTATACATTTCAACAACAATACTGTATGAGGATGTATTCTGATGGAAGTGGAAATCTTCAACATAAAGAAGATCCAACTCACTTCCAGTTGATCAATGATGGACAGAAATAACTATACCCAGAGAAGGAACACTGGGAAGCGAATGTAAATTGTTAGCACTACTGTCTATCTACCCAGGTTACTTATACCTTCAGAAGCTAATAATTAATGTGCAACAAGAAAATGGTTTTTACACACATATATTGTATCTAGGTTATATTGTAACACATGTAAAATGTATGGGATTACCTGCCATCGGGGGGAGGGAGTGGAGGGAGGGAGGGGATAATTTGGAAAAATGAATAAAAAAAAATAAATAAAGTAGTTAGGGTTGGAACGAGAACCTAGATCTTTTGACCCCAGATCCAATACCTCTCCCACTGTATTATGGAACTTCCTTTTTAGCAGCCTTCTGTAGACAACTCAATTTAATATTGCCTCCCTTAATTCAATAGGCTAGGTTCATATTACATAGCTGAATTCATTTTAAAATCTTTATTAATGATATTCTATCTTCATAATAATGAATAATGTAGCTTTATGGCTACTTAGGGATATAAGATGGACTTGCATTTTTATTACTATAGGGAACTCCCAGAGGAAGAAAATCCTTCCATAAATGCAACTCAGCATCTTTTCAACAATATAAAAATCTTAGAATTCTAGAGGATGAAGAGATGCATTTCATAAGTAGGACTTGAACTCAAGTCTTATATCTGGAACTAGCTCTTAGTCCATTATTTAATATTATTTTTTATGGATAGACATGTAAATCAATATAATAATATAATTTACTACTGTTAATTAATAGGATATAAGCTTGGCCGGAGAACTAAAAGCACATACCATTATAAACCTGTACAGGTTCACAAACCTCTTCTTAGTCACGTAAGGATACCAAAAAATCCATCCAGTCTGATTTACTGGTCATGGTTTTATGGGTTCGGCTGGGGGTAGGGAGAGGAGAGGGATGTATATCTGCCA
This sequence comes from Sminthopsis crassicaudata, assembly GCF_048593235.1. Taxonomy (NCBI): domain Eukaryota; kingdom Metazoa; phylum Chordata; class Mammalia; order Dasyuromorphia; family Dasyuridae; genus Sminthopsis; species Sminthopsis crassicaudata. The sequence continues at coordinate 120,546,637 of NC_133619.1, read as the reverse complement.
CACTGAGAGGCACTTTATACCTTGAGTCAGGAAGCCTGAGCCTGAGAAAGATTCAAAACTTGCCCTAAACATTTACCAACTGTTTGACCTAACTTTTCTCAGTCCTAGTTACCTCATCTGTAAAAAGGACTTACCTAAAAAACAAACAAATGAATAAAATTTTAAAGAAGGATCTACTAATAGGGCAGTTTTAAGGATTAAATGAGATATTAATATGTAATGTATTTTGTGGAATTTACAATGATATAAAAAAGTTAGCTTTCATTATTATTTCATGAGGGAGTGATTGATTACAGGATTCAAGAAACAATGGTTCTGAGGGAACCTAGAACTAAGCAGAAAAAGAAAACATTAGACATGTAGTATGTGTCTGCTACAGAGAGTTAATAAAGTCAATACAAGTTTGGAGCCTTTTGAACTGTCAGAGGCCAATAATACACCTGCTACTTTCTACTCCTCTGAATTCAGCAAAAATTCATTTTCATTTGCATTCCCCAGCTGAGGTGATGTGTTGCAGACCTGTATAGCCAGTGGTGAAGCTGCACTGCTTCCAAGTTTGCACCTGGCCTGAATATGGGTTGGTTTAAAGAATTCTGTACCATAGAGAACCCTATTTCAGAGCTCTGCACACTGCTAGGAATCCTTGAATCCATTTTAGATCTGGGATCAGATGTTTCTACAAAGAGGTACCAGCTAGGATGAAAATATCATATGCTCCCTCTTCTGTCTTTTGAGTTAACCCCAGGACCATATCTATATAGCCCCTTATATCAAAGGATCAATACCAATTAAGTTCAGTGCATCAGGTCAGAGAAGGAAAAAGGAAGGGGAAGAGTTTTCATTTATTTCAGCTCAATCAAATGCAATTTCACAATAATTTATTAAACACCTATTATGTGCAAGACATGCTATAAAATGGAGTTACAAAGGCAAAATGAAAATAGTCCCTGTTTTAGAGAAGTTTAAATTTTTTGGGGGGAAGGATGAAATCCATAACAACACAGAAACAAAGCCCAGACAACTTAGGAGATTCAAGAATGGCTTCTTTGAAAAAAAGATGGGATCTTAGTTGAACTCTGAAGAAAACTAAGAATTCTCAGTGGCAGCAATGGTAAGAGAAATGGATTTTAGGTGCATGTTAAAGTACAGAAGTAGGAGAGAAAATTCCAAGTTTTGGAAGGAGTACATGGGTCAACTTGGCTGGAATAGAGGTCTTTTTGGAAAGGATGTGATGTAAAATGAGTCTTCAAAGATAGTCTTAAGTTAGACTACAAAGAGTATTAAAGGCCAAATGGAGAATTTTGTGCTCTTCTTAGACATAAGAATTAACCAATGAAGTTTGTAGATTATGGCAGTAACATTGTTAAGTCTGTTCTTTAGAAATGCTATTTTGTAATGATGAATGTTGGAGGGGCTGTGGGAAAACTGGAACACTGATGCATTGTTGGTGGAGTTGTGAAAGAATCCAACCATTCTGGAGAGCAATCTGGAATTATGCCCAAAAAGTTATCAAAATGTGCATACCCTTTGACCCAGCCATACTACTACTGGGCTTATATCCCAAGGAAATACTAAAGAAGGGAAAGGGACCTGTATGTGCCAAAATGTTTGTGGTAGCCCTTTTCATAGTGGCTAGAAGCTGGAAGATGAATGGATGTCCATCAATTGGAGAATGGTTGGGTAAATTATGGTATATGAATGTTATGGAATATTATTTTTCTGTAAGAAATGACCAACAGGAGGAACACAGAGAGGCTTGGAGAGACTTACATCAACTGATGCTGAGTGAAACGAGCAGAACCAGAAGATCATTATACACTTCAACAATGATACTGTACGAGGATGTATTCTGATGGAATTGGATATCTTCAACATAGAGAAGAGCTAATCCAATTCCAACTGATCAATGATGGACAGAATCAGATACATCCAGGAAAGGAACACTGGGAAATGAGTGTAAACTGTTATTTTTACCTTCTGAATCCAATTCTTCCTGTGCAACAAGAAATTCGGTTCTACACACATATATTGTATCTAGAATATATTATAATATATTTAACATATATAAGACTGCCTGCCATCTGGGGGAGGGGGTTGGGGGAGGAAGGGAAAAAATCTGAACAGAAGTAAGTGCAAGGGATAATGTTGTAAAAAATTACCCATGCATATGTACTGTCAAAAAAAGGTTATAATTATAAAATAAAATAAAAAACAAATTAAAAAAAAAAGAAATGCTATTTTGGTAGCATTTTGGTAGATGGATCTGAGATGGGAGATACTGGAAGTAGGTAGTCTGATTAGGAGGCTGCTGTGGTAGTTCAGGTGAGAGATGATAAGGATCTGAGCTATGATAGTGGCTTAATGTATAGAAAGAGGAGACAACTGCAGTTGAAATTATGGAGGTTAAGCTGAGAAAAAATTCACAGCTGATTGGACTTGGAGGATCAAGGAAAATGAAGAGCTGAGGATTTCAAGACTGAAGCTTTTCATGCCATTGGAGGGATTATAATATATTTTTAAAAACCAGGAAGAATTATGGTGTAGAAATGGGATAGTACTCAAGTTCTTTTTTTGGATATGTTTAGAGATGTCAATCTACACTTAAATTCATCACAAGAATTCTCAAGTAAGCACTTATTAAATGCATATTAGTATGCTAAACACTAGGGCTACAAAAAAAAGGCAAAAATAACTTATAACATAAAGCAGAAAATATGTAAATAAAAGTTTTATTCAAGATACATATATCATTGATAGAAGATAATCTAAGAGAGAAATATTCTAATAGTTGGGGTGACTAAGAAAGGAGCTTTTGAGGTGAATACTAAAAGATAGCAGTGATTCTCAGAGGCAGGTATAAAGATGGAGAATATTCTAGGTATAGGAAATAACTAATGAAAAGTCACAGAGAATAGAATGTTGTGTTGCATTCAAGGAATAGGTAGAGATAGCCAACAGACAGTTATTAATGTGAAACTAAAGTTTAGGAGAGAGAGTAGAGTTAAATATATAGACCTGATATAATCTGGAGCAGTCATGGGGAATGGAAGAAAACACATATTTTCTACTCCTTATGTTGAATTTGACTCATTCCCAACCCACTAAACTCAAATCTTTGGAATAAAGAAGTCAACTCAGATTCTTAATGGCACAATATGGAGAGCCATGAGGCTATTCAATTGAGAACTATTTTCTAAGAGAGAAAATACTTTGTCAGGGCCCAAAGGCCCCTATGAAGTTGATAGACTCAGCTCCTGGTTTCTGAGAAAAGATGGCTAGACAGTTTTGTCTCTAGGTAAAATTGTGAAGTGAAATTTTTCTTCTTGGTCTGTCAGCTATTTCTTTAATGCCTTGCACTCCACTCCAATATTCCCATTATTCTATGACCTAATGACCAATATTTTCTGTCTCTTCCTCCTTCCCCTAGCAAAGCCTTTCTCTAAAGAAAGAATTTGTTATTCATTATTTACATCTAAATGAGTTTCAGTCAGTGTTTTTTCCTTCCAGACATATTTGCATTCTAAGACTGGAATGCAAAATACAATTTTATCCCTTTGAAATAGTAGAATGTATTATAATCATTCCCACAGCCAAACAGTCCAGTCCTTATGATTATGACCTTTGGATGTTGCTTGTATCATGGGAGACCTCTCCTCAGCAGATAAACATTCCTAGGGAATTTTTCTCCTCTATCTTAACTGTTCTTGGTCTCCTACCCCATACACCAGTGGATATTTGTCAAATTCTACAATGATGTGTGAATATAAAAGTTGTAGAAGTTATTTCTATCAATTGCCAGAAACTAGACCCATCAGCAAGTCTTATTCTAGATACTATGTAGTAGTAGGAGCTGAAATTAGTGAGGGAGAATCTTCCATAATCACTACAATTTATATAGAATCTTACTGACACAGTGAAACTTACTACCTTCACTAGAAATATCTACAACAATTCAAGCTGGCAGAGATTTGAGGCTCTAGATTCTGGTCATGGATCACTTCTTTTCAGAGAATGAAATCTGAATCTTGAGGTAATTTTTGCAGAAACATTGTAAGCAGATGACTTAGTATGATATTTTATCTCCTACCTCCGTGTTTTATCAGAGGCTATTTATTCCCCATACTTAGCTATTTTGCTCCCCTAACTAATGGGATATTTAGCTCTTTTCAAGGCTTAGAAGCACCAAATTTCTTCTTTCCTTATTTTGTCAATTGTCACTATTTTCCCCCTTTTTAAATTGCTTTGAATTTGCTTTGTACATATTTATTAACAGTGTGAGGCAGGTAGCACAGTGGATAGAATTACAGGCCTGGAGTTAGGAAGAATTATATTTAGAGTTCAAATCTGGCCTTAGACACATATTAGCTGTGTGATCCTGGGCAAGTCACTTTAACTGTTTGCCTCAGTATTTTTTTGTTTGTTTAATCTGGATAATGAGCTGGAGAAAGAAATGGCAAAAAATTCCAAGTATCTCTGCCAAGAAAACCTTAAATGGGGTCATGAAGAGTAAGATATAACTGAGAAACAATTGAATAACAACAAAATTAGCAGAGTGGTTCTCAAAGTATGGTTTGGAAACTTTTGAAAGTCCCCAGGATCTTTTGAGATAATCTTTGCCATCAAAAGTATTTTTGTAATAATATAAAGACAGTTTAGTTTCCAATATATAGTAATAAATTTAACTCACATAAAAACTCTGAAATGATCCTATGTGTAAAGAGCTAGAGAGCCACTGTATTAATGATATGTTTTATCTCTCTGGAAGACTGTAAGTCCTTTGAGGACATAGATTTCTTTTTTTTTTTTAAACTTTGTATCCTCTTCTTTTACCAATATATCTTGTAAACAATAGAGTTGAGAAGTATTTGTTAAATTGAATTGGTAGTTTGTGGGAATCTGGACTTGGGTTATCAAGAAACAATTTCACAAAAGAAAAAAGAACTGGAATTAAAAGTTCTTATGGAAGTCCCTATATTCTTAATTTTTGTAATTTAGTCATTTTAGTCACATCTGACTCATCATTTGGTTGTTTTTTGGGGGGTTTTGTGTTGTTGTTGTTGTTTTTTTCCTTGAGTAGTTTGTCATTTCTATCTCCAATTCATTTTACAGATAAGGAACTGAGATAATCAGAATTAAGTGACTTACCCAGAGTCACACAGCTAATAAATAATAAATATTAAATAATAAATAATAAATAGTAAGCTGGATTTGAATTTAAAAAGATCCGTCTTCCTCAGAAAGATCAGTCTTCCTGACTCCAGGCCTTGCACTCTATCTACAATGCTACCTTGCTGTCCCTAAAGGCTGTCCTTGTTCAGAGGAAAATATAGTTTTTAAGCACAATGAAAATTTTAGAGACTTCTCTTCTGATCATAGGATCCTACAGCATGGTGGCAACCTAATTCTCAAACCCAAATGTCTCGTTCTTAGACCATATTTTTTACCCTCCTACCCCCAAGTTTAAAAAAGAAATTAATGGACTTGTTTTTTTTCCCCAAAGAGAATATGGAAAAGAAGATAGAAACTGAATGCTTAGGGTCAGTTTTGAGATCAAATTTCTACCTGATACCAGTTTCAAGTAATAAAGCAATATAACTAATTATGGACTTGATCTTTGGAAAACCCAGAGGTTGTGAGGGGTGAGGGGTGCTGAGAATACACATTTCAAGTTATACTTACATAGAAGCAGCCAGATCATGTATAGACCACAGAGCATATGATATGGAAACAGGAAGACTTGAGTTTGAATTTTGCTTCAGAAAACTTCTTACTTGCTACCTCTGATATGTCTTTTAGCCTCAACCTAGATTTCTTTTATCTCTAAAAAGGAAGATAATAATATATCTTACAGGATTATTGTGAGGATAAAATGAAAAAACATATATATATATATCTTATTGTACTACATAACAGCAATTTGTCATCATTACCATTATATGGAAATATTGTTTCTTAGTAGAATGCTGGTTCTTAGAGTGAAAGAACTGTTTTTTTTAAGTGTTTCTAGCCTTCATACTTTGTACAGTGCCTGGCACATAGTAGGCATCTTGCATTTGTTGACTAATTGATTGTAATTAGAATTTTTTAAAATGTGGATTTCCTTTCACATAAGAATGTTACATCTAGAGCAATTGTATATAATCAGAAGAAGGTTTAAAAAGTTCCAGACTGTGGGAGATATTCCAAGAGGTTGTGTTTTTTATTTGTGATAGAACAGACTACTTCAATTTACAACTTCTGAAGAACCTTCAGGTATCTATTATTAATAGATTTGAATAGGGCTTGACAAATCACTCTACTTAGAAGTGCTGAATGCCTAATCCCCAGGCCAAGGTGGTGACTAATGTTCTGTCTTAAGGCTGGATTGTGTGGGCTATATGACAGTCAAGCAGTTTCCTCCACTCTCCTAACCTCCCTCCTCACATTTTTTTTCCTATCAAGTTTAAGATTCCATTGCATTGCTAAAGGGTTGATGTCCAAAGAGAACAACTGGTCATTTTTCTTTTAAAGGGAATATAGGCCCCCAAAGAAAGATCAGTGGTGAGATTAAAAAAAAAAAAAAGATTGCAAATTCCCAGAGGGCTTTATCTCTATCTTCCCTGTAACATTAGGATTTAGGACTTCCCATCTGACTGTGTTTTAAAATAGAGTAACAATGACATGCATTTGAGACCCTCAGCACTCAAGTTCCAAATCATCATTTTTACAAGACTATATATTTTTATACTCATGAAAAATCCTTCCTTTTTTATTATTACCTGTATCCTTTGTGAAGGTAATTTAAGCAGCTTGACTGAGCTCCCATTCAGCTGCTTAAATCGTTAAGAGGTTTTCTTCCTTTGTAAAACTAATATTCTGAAGAGAAGATGAAATTACAGTTCTCTGAGAGATTATAGAACCAATATAACTCTTACTAAATTACTAAATTCAGCCAGGAGCATCCAGGATGCCAAATTTCTACTGAGTGTTGATAGGTTCACAGGATACCATTCCTCAAACTTGAACTTCAGGGCAGCTCCATTTAGAAGGGATAGTAATGAGAACTGGAGTTTTTAGTGGAGGTGGATAGATTGCTAAATGGAGTGCTGTTGAATATCAAAGAGCTGGCTAAGCACTGATTACTTAAAGAGTACCTGTAGTTATTTCTACATAGGGTCTAGCAGAGAACCACTGAGAAATGACAAATATGTTCCTGAGGCCACTTTCAAAGAATAAAACAATAGAAACTGATTATGTAACATAACAGAACTGAATAAGAACTTTTTGCTAACCTTGCAGAATTTTGAGTTTATACCTCATTCTGGATTTTTGTACTCTCATCATTCAGCATACTGCATTTCAAATACTTAGTACTTAATAAAAACTTGCTGAATCGAATTGAATTGAATTGGTTTATAGGAATTTCTAGTTTGTAGGAATCTGGATGTAGGTTTAAAAAAAATCAGTTAATAATTCCTAGCATTTACATAGCACTTTAAGATTTGCAAAACACTTCACATAAATTAATGGAATAATAAATTTGAATAGAGCTGACAAATCATTTTATCCTACAACAGTCTTGTGAGAGAAGTGCTAGTATCATCCCCATTTTACAGATAAGGAAACTAGTAAATATCTAAGGCAGGATTTACCTCCAAATTTATTCCAAGTTTATTTACTGAGTCTACCTAAATCCAATAAAAAACAAACAGTAAAATGAACTTTCTGTAACAAAACACAGAGAATAACATTGTGTGACATAGTTGCTCTATACCCAAAGCTGACTAAAACAGATAATCATTGTTCTTGTTTAGAGAAAACTAAGAGATTCCCATGGGGAATTTTTTTTTTGTCTTTGATGTGCATCTATACATTGATAGAAAAGCTCCTCTTTAAGAGGTAGTGAAATAAATTAAGGATTTTTAAAGTTGTGGTGGGTTTAGTAGCCAGGGCATGCTGGGGCCAACTCTGGCTTGGAAATCTCTTAAATTTTCAGAAAATCAGCAAATGCTGCAAATCAGGATTTTTATTTTGTCAATTGTCGAGACCTAAGAAAGAAATGGATAATGTGTAAGAACACTATGAATAATTTTTTTCTATTTAGTATTTTTCCCTCATTGCATATAAAAACAGTTTTTGTTATTTGCTTTTTAAACACCTATGATTGGCAAAGGAACCAATTTGATATAGATTATATATGTATAGTTTTACAAAATATATTATTCTTTAAGTCATATTATAAAAGAAAACATAGACCAAAAATCCCCAAGAAAAATAAAGTTTAAAAAGTATGCTTCAATCTGTACTCAGACTTCATCAGGTTGTTTTTTTCCCCTCTGAGGATGATTGGCACTTTTTATAAATATTTCAGAATTGTATTGCTGAGAATAGCTAAGTCATTCACAATTGATCATCTTATAGTATTCTCTTATGTAGAATCTTTTCTTGGTTTCATTTTGCATCAGTTCATGGAAGTCTCTCCAGGTTTTTCTGAGAGTATCTAACACATTAGAAAATCACATTTAAAAGTGCAATGCAAATTTCTTTCCCCTCCCAAGGGCTTATTATTAAATATTTACCAGCACATGTCTTTAGATGGAATATAGTAAATTCTGTTTTGGACATATGGAGTTGAGATACCTATAGGTTATCTAGTGGGAAATGACTTAGATTTTGAACGAGTCTTAAAGTTTTTTATACTTTCATTTTACAGATAAAGGAAACCACACTTCCCTATCATTGTCAAAGGCACCATTATCCTTCCAGTTATCTAAGCTTGTAACTTCCATGTTATCCTCCTCACTGTCACTTATTCCCATTCACCCTTCCTAGCCAATCCATTGCCAAACCTTGTCATTTCTACCTCCTCAGCATCTTTCCAATACTCCTCACATCTGACTCCTATTTTAGGACCTTATTTTCACTCACCTGAATCATTATGACATTTCTAAATTGTCTCTTTGCTTCAAGCATTTCCCCAGTCCAACCAGATGCCAAAAATGATTTTTCCTAAAGCACAGATATGACCACATCATATCCTGTACTTGCTGAATGGGTTTCAGTGACTTCCTGTTAAATCCTAGAACAAATATCACCTTCATTGACATTTTAAAAAATCTTCCTAATTAATCTTTCTACCTTTCCTTTCTTATTATTCCCTTCTGCATATTATTACAATCTAGTAACATTGGTCTATTTGAAGTTCTTTGAACACCATACTCCATGCCATATCTCCATCCCTTTATATTGGCTGTTCTTCATTTCTGGAATGTTCTATCCTCTCAGCTCTGGCTCTTAGTTTTCCTTGATTTTTTTTTCAAAATACAGCATAAATAACAACTTCTTTATGAGGCTATTCCTGGTTCCCAGGTTGCTAATGCCTTCCTCTTTCAGGTTGTCTTCCATCTACTGCATATATAGCTTGTGTATACTTAATTATAGACATATTGTCTTCCCCTATTCAAATTTAAACTACTTGAGGGTGAGAATTGTTTTTGATTTTCTTTGTTTTCTTTAGCTCTGCACAGTGAGTTGCACATAATAACCATTTAATAAATTCTTGTTGATTGACTGACTGAAGCCTAAACAGGAGAAATCATGACTGTTCACATAGATAATAATAAAATCAAGATTCAAGCCAATGTCTTCTGATCTCCAAATTCAGCATGCTTTCCACTATACCATACTATCTCAATGTATTTGTTTTGATTGCCTTCCTTTATTCTTGAAGAGGACCAAAATTATATCATTCTGTTAAAGTCAAGTTATAATGCCCCCAATGGTGATTAATCAGATTGATATGAAATCAGAATGCTCTGCCACAGGTCAGGCACAAATAGTCCATATGAATATTTGAGGTGGATTTTCTAACTTTGTAGATCTTGCATCTATAAGTGTGTGCACCTTCCATGTAACAAAAGATAGGAAGTAGAATGTAAGTTTCTTGAGGGCAGAGACCTGTTTCATTGTTATCTTTGCATTCATATTTCTTAGCATAACACCTGGTTTCTGAATTTAATTGTTAAGCTGTTAAAAGGAAGGAAAGAAATCAGTATAGTTATTTATTTACAGAGCCTAGTACAGAATCACTTACAAATGGTAAATTGATTGGATGTTTATATAAAAAGAAACCTTATTTCTTGATACTAAAGATTCTCCTCAAATCTGCTAATATATTTTGTTAGTTCAATGTGCTATACTTAGTAAGCATACTAATTGACTTTTTGATAATTAAGTGCTTTAAGATTCATTATCCTCCTACTATATGTTGTTTACAGGAAACACACCTGAAACAGGATGAGACATTCAAACTAAAAGTAAAAGGGTGAAGTAGTATCTATTATGCTTCAGGCAAAACCAATAAAGCAGGAGTAGCCATCCTCATCTCAGATCTAGCAAAAACAAAAATTGATCTAATTAAAAGAGATAAGGAAGGGCATTATATCCTGCTAAAGGGAAGCATCAATAGTGAAGCAGTATCAATATTAAACATGTATGCACCAAGTGGTGCAGCATCTAAATTCTTAAAAGAGAAATTAAGAGAGCTGCAAGAGGAAATAGATAGCAAAACTATAATAGCTGGAGATCTCAACCTTGCACTCTTAGAATTAGATAAATCAAAGCACAAAATAAATAAGAAAGAAGTCAAAGAGGTAAATAGAATACTAGAAAAGTTTGATATGATAGATCTTTGGCGAAAGCTAAATGGAGACAGAAAGGAATATACTTTCTTCTCAGCAGTTCATGGAACCTATACAAAAATTGATCATATACTAGGGCATAAAAACCTCAAAATCAAATGCAGTAAGGCAGAAATAGTAAATGCATCCTTTTCAGACCATAATGCAATCAAAATAACATTTAATAAAAAGCCAGGGGAAAATAGACCAAAAAATAATTGGAAACTAAATAATCTTATACTAAAGAATGATTGGGTAAAACAGCAAATCATAGACATAATTAATAACTTCACCCAAGAAAATGACAATAATGAGACATCATACCAAAATGTGTGGGATACAGCCAAAGCAGTAATAAGGGGAAGTTTTATATCTCTACAGGCCTACTTGCATAAAATAGAGAAAGAGAGGGCCAACGAATTGGGCTTACAACTAAAATTGCTAGAAAAGGAACAAATTAAAAACCCACAGACAAAAACAAAACTTGAAATTCAAAAAATAAAAGGTGAGATTAATAAAATTGAAAGTAAAAAAACTATTGAATTAATTAATAAAACTAAGAGTTGGTTTTATGAAAAAACCAACAAAATAGACAAACCCTTAGTAAACCTGATTAAAAAAAGGAAAGAGAAAAAGAAAATTGATAGTCTTGAAAATGAAAAGGGTGAACTCACCACAAATGAAGAGGAAATTAGAACAATAGTTAGGAGCTACTTTGCTCAACTTTATGCTGATAAATTCGATAACTTAAATGAAATGGAAGAATACCTTCAAAAATATAGCTTGTCCAGATTAACAGAGGAAGAAGTAAGTAGTCTAAATAGTCCCATCTCAGAAAAAGAAATAGACCAAGCTATTAACCAACTTCCTAAGAAAAAGTCCCCAGGACCAGATGGATTTACAGGTGAATTCTACCAAACATTTAAAGAACAACTAACTCCAATGCTATGTAAACTATTTGAAAAAATAGGGATTGAAGGAGTCCTACCAAATTCCTTCTATGACACAGACATGGTACTGATACCTAAACCAGGTAGATCGAAAACTGAGAAAGAAAACTATAGACCAATTTCCTTAATGAATATTGATGCTAAAATCTTAAATAAGATATTAGCAAATAGACTTCAGAAAATCATCCCCAGGATAATACACTATGACCAAGTGGGATTTATACCAGGAATGCAGGGCTGGTTTAATATTAGGAAAACTATTAGTATAATTGACCATATTAATAATCAAATTAATAAAAACCATATGATCATCTCAATAGATGCAGAAAAGGCATTTGATAAAATCCAACATCCATTCCTACTAAAAGCGCTTGAGAGTATAGGAATAAATGGACTATTCCTTAAAATAATAAGGAGCATATATTTAAAACCTTCAGTAAACATCATATGTAATGGTGATAAAAGAGAACCTTTCCCTGTAAGATCAGGAGTGAAACAAGGTTGCCCACTATCACCATTACTATTCAATATAGTACTAGAAACTCTAGCCTTGGCAATAAGAGCCGAGAAAGAGATCCAAGGAATTAGAGTAGGAAATGAAGAAATCAAATTGTCACTTTTTGCAGATGACATGATGGTATACTTAGAGAACCCCAAAGACTCTGCTAAAAAGCTATTAGAAATAATTCAGAATTTTAGCAAAGTGGCAGGATACAAAATAAATCCACATAAATCCTCAGGATTTTTATACATTACCAACACAATCCAACAGCAAGAGATACAAAGAGAAATTCCATTCAAAATAACAGCCGATAGTATCAAATATTTGGGAATATATCTACCAAAGAATAGTCAGGAGTTATATTAGCAAAATTACAAAACACTTGCCACAAAAATAAAGTCAGATTTAAATAATTGGAAAGACATTCAGTGTTCTTGGATAGGCCGAGCGAATATAATAAAGATGACAATACTCCCCAAACTAATCTATTTATTTAGTGCTATACCAATCAGACTCCCAAGAAACTATTTTAATGGCCTAGAAAAAATAACAACAAAATTCATATGGAAGAATAAAAGGTCGAGAATTGCAAGGGAACTAATGAAAAAAAAGTCAGAGGAAGGTGGTCTAAGTGTACCTGATTTAAAGCTATATTATAAAGCAACAGTCACCAAAACCATTTGGTATTGGCTAAGAAATAGACTACTTGATCAGTGGCATAGGTTAGGTTCACAGGGCAAGATAGTGAATAAAAATAGCAATCTAATCTTTGACAAACCCAAAGATCCCAAATTTTGGGATAAGAATTCATTATTTGACAAAAACTGCTGGGAAAACTGGAAATTAGTATGGCAGAAACTAGGCATGGACCCACATTTAACACCACATACTAAGATTAGATCAAAATGGGTCCAAGATTTAGGCATAAAGAACGAAATCTTAAATAAATTGGAGGAACATGGGATGGTTTACCTCTCAGACTTGTGGAGGAGGAAGGAGTTTGTGTCCAAGGGAGAACTAGAGACCATTATTGATCACAAAATAGAACATTTTGATTACACCAAATTAAAAAGTTTCTGCACAAACAAAACTAATGCAAACAAGATTAGAAGGGAAGTAACAAATTGGGAAAAAATTTTTACAGTTAAAGGTTCTGATAAAGGCCTCATCTCCAAAATATACAGAGAATTGACTTTAATTTATAAGAAATCAAGCCATTCTCCAATTGATAAATGGTCAAAGGATATGAACAGACAATTTTCAGATGATGAAATTAAAACTATTTCCACTCATATGAAAGAGTGTTCCAAATCACTATTGATCAGAGAAATGCAAATTAAGACAACTCTGAGGTATCATTACACACCTGTCAGATTGGCTAAGATGACAGGAACAAATAACGATGAATGTTGGAGGGGCTGTGGGAAAACTGGGACACTGATGCATTGTTGGTGGAGTTGTGAAAGAATCCAACCATTCTGGAGAGCAATCTGGAATTATGCCCAAAAAGTTATCAAAATGTGCATACCCTTTGACCCAGCCATACTACTACTGGGTTTATACCCCAAGGAACTACTAGAGAAGGGAAAGGGTCCTGTATGTGCAAAAATGTTTGTGGCAGCCCTTTTCATAGTGGCTAGAAGCTGGAAGATGAATGGATGTCCATCAATTGGAGAATGGTTGGGTAAATTATGGTATATGAATGTTATGGAATATTATTGTTCTATAAGAAATGACCAACAGGAGAAATACAGAGAGGCTTGGAGAGACTTACATCAACTGATGCTGAGTGAAACGAGCAGAACCAGAAGATCATTATACACTTCAACAATGATACTGTACGAGGATGTATGCTGATGGAAATGGATTTCTTCAACATAGAGAAGAGCTAATCCAATTCCAATTGATTAATGATGGACAGAACCAGCTACATCCAGAAAAGGAACACTGGGAAATGAATGTAAACTGTTATTTTTACCTTCTGAATCCAATTCTTCCTGTGCAACAAAAAATTCGGTTCTACACAGATATATTGTATCTAGAATATACTGTAATATATTTAACATATATAAGACTGCTTGCCATCTGGGGGAGGGGGTTGGGGGAGGAAGGGAAAAAAATCTGAATAGAAGTAAGTGCAAGGGATAATGTTGTAAAAAATTACCCATGCATATGTACTGTCAAAAAAATGTTATAATTATAAAATAAAATTAAAATTAAAAAAAAAGATTCATTATCCTATTTCTGAGTGATACTGTATACACATAGAAAATGTGAAAGATTGGATTGAATGGATCAAGGAGTTACTTTGAAAATCTTTTTTCAACAAAATCTTGTTATCAGTTAATTTTATTTTCATTTATCTCTTCTTCCTAATGAGAAAATGAAGGAAAAATCATTAATTGAGATTTTATTATATTTGACTTAAAAAAAAAAAAACATTTAGTTGGAAGTCAGGAGACCTGCCAGTAATTGGGCAAGTCATACTCTTAGGGTGATATGGCATAGCAGATATTATACTTGACTTGCAATCAGGAGAGATCTGGAATTGACTTCTGTCTGAATAATCCTATGCAATTCATTTAGCTACCATCAGCCTCAGTTTTCCCTCTTTGTAACAAAAGATAATAATAAATCTATGTCCTAGAATAGTGGTAATGATTAAATGAGATCACATATTTTATCTGCTTGTCTCAGTTTTGTCATCTGTAGATGGAAATAATGATAGTACATATTTCCCAGAGTTGTTGTGAAGACCAGCTGAGATAATAATTGTAAACAGCTTAGTATAGTGCCTGGCATATAGCAGGTACTATATACATGTTAGTTATTATTATTATTTTATAAGACTCATCTTTGTTCTCATTGACCCTCTCATTACACATCTTTAAAATAGATAATTGAAATGGATAAACTATGCTAATCAGTTAAATCACTACTATTCTCTTACTTCTTAAATTCAATATAGTCCCGACTTATCTTTCTTATATTCTAAATATAAAATCATAATAGATTTCAGAAATTACCTGGTCTAACACTCTTATTTTACACGAGCCATTTTAGCCCTTGTACACAGAGACCACACTAATTCAACATAGAATCTCAGAACTGGAAGAAGGCTCAGAAAATATCTTCTAAAATTTGTGCTACCCCAGAAATTTCCTCTACAAGAACAACTCTAACAAATGGAGAATTCATTACCTTCTTATTCAGATTTGGACAGCTCTAACTTGTTTTTCTTTAACATTGAACAAAAATTTGCCTTTGAAAGTTCCATTCATTGCTTCTTATTCTGCCACCCAGTTTGTCTAATCCACCTTTTACATATTTACTCCTAACATACTTAAAAACAACCATTGTATTAGTTATTTACTCCCCCTTCTAACCATTCTCAGTTCCCTCATAATGGCATGGTCTTCAGTCTTATCTGAAATGCTTATATCAGGCACACTTTTATTTGTCAATGTCCTTCCTAAGATGCAGTACTAGAACTAAACATATTAATCCTGAAGATAAGATTTGACTAGTATAGAGTATGTTGAATCTTTTACTTTCCTGATTTTGGATGTGATGCTTCTCTTGATTCAGTTTACAATCCTTTTAGCTTTTTGGGTTGCAGTGACAAAATATTGACTCACTGAGCTTTTGGGTCCAACAAATCTTCCATACCTTAGTCATAAAAACTACTATCTTAGACAAATGTCCCCTATTTTGTACTTGTGCTTTTCATTTTTTAAGGCCAAATTCAAAATGTTTATATTTACAACTATCAAATTTCATTTTCATAGATTTGGCCTATTGAAAACTTGGATCCTGATTGTAGCAATTGATATCAACTCTACCAGTAAACTATCTCTCTTGGCTTCTTCAAATTTGATAGGATTACCATCCACATTTTCATCTTAATTAGTAATTTAGCAAATTACTCATTTAGTAAATTAGTAATGAGAAAATGTTTCTTAATTTACTGAGATAATTAACAAAAAAGGCTCTCTATATTGACATAAGCACATTAATGACTATTTTGGAGGTCCAGTCATTTAAAGAGTTGCAAATCTATTTAATTGAATAAGCATCTCTATATCATATTCTAAACATTTTTCACAAAGATGGCATGAAATACTTTGACAAATACTTTATCAAATTCTTGGCGTGCCAAGATTAATAATAATAATAATAATAATAATAATGTTATTTTAATGAATTGGTCTAGTTATCTGTTAAAAAAGGAAATTAGTTTAGCACAGCATGCCAAGGCTTCCTTGATTTTAGGACAACACTTTATATACTTATAATTAGGTCTAAGTTTGAAGAAAGGAGGGAATGATGGAGGAAGGGAAGGAAGGAGAGAGAAAAAGAAGAAAGGAAGGAAAAAAGGGAAAAAAGGAGAAAGGAATGGGAGAGGGAGGGAAGGAAGAAAGGGCAAGAGAAGAAAGAAAGGGAGACAGAGGGAAAGGGAATGGGAAAGAGAAAGAAGTCATGTGATTTATCCATTATGAGTCAAAGATAAGACTGATCTTTTTGCCTCCAAGTTCAGCTCCTCATTCATTATGCTGATTTATTTCTTAGACTTTACACATAGCAGGAAAATACTTGACAAGTTTAGCATTTACCAAAAGCTAAGTGTGGTATAGACTGTCCAGTAGTACATTTTAAGACTAGCTTCATTTTCTAGATATCTATACTTATGAACACTAATCTAGTATTAAGGAGACCTCATTGTCTACTTCCACCTGTGCCATTTGTTCCCTGACCTTGGGCAAAGATACAATATCACCGTGGAATTTTTCTATAAAATGTGAGATTTGATGACCCTCTCTCCAATAAGGTGAGACACTGAAAGTTAAAGACTAGATAAGCCCCAAGATTCTTTCCAGTTTTAACATTTTTTTAAAATCACTTTATGACCTTCTCAGAGTTACTTTCTATAGTTGCTTTTCACCCCTTTTCTTTTCTAGGCTGGGTCACTGGTTTTTTTTTCTTTCTGGGTCATTGTGTAATAAATAGCACTCTGAAATCTAGAACATGGGTCAACAGTATTGCAGAAGTAGGCTACTAAATTGCTGGCCTATTTTTTCTTCTGGAATTTAATTGATGTCTTTTGGTTTTATGTCATGTCAGGATCCCCATGGCTAAACCCCTCTGTTTTATTTTTAGGAGACAGCCCTGTTTTCCAGTGCTAAGGTCCAGAAAGAAAACTACACACTAAGCTTTGTATAACAACAAGTCTTTATACTCATTCTTTGAATTAAGTCTGCAGCAGTTAAATCATAGAACTGATGTCAGGCAAGTAGCAATATGCTGGGTCATGGAGCCCTGCTTTGAATGGGCTTTTTATCCTTGCCTCAATGTTGCTGCTACACTACACTGTGTCTTTCTTTGTTAGCTACAAAAATATACATAAAGGTTTAGCCTCATTGACTTGCTTCTCCTCCTAGAGGAGATCCTGGCACACATCGAATTTCTCTCCTTGTTCATCCTTCATTCTGGAAGAGGACCAAAGTTATTATGAGGGTGATGTCTTGAATTGCAAGTGAATTGGATTTAAGTGAGGCAGGGCTGTGCAAAGTCATTAGCTTCATTCTTTCTTCTAGACTCATCAGAATCCAGTGGAAAGATATAGGTCAGGATGACTAGTGATGGACTTGGATAGATTGTTAAAACTTGTCCTTTTTAAACTCCAGTGAAATCAAAATGGATTTTTGTCTATAACCTCTGTGAGCTCCTTGGTTTTATTTTACTTTTCAGTTAGCAGTTGGAGTATTACCTCTCTGAATTTTTTGGTATTTTTGAGAAGGAGTGACTGCATAACCTCTGTGATTTTTAGGTCCTTTATCTTTGGAGTTGACAGTCACAATCATTCCAGATTCAAAACTGAATCACTCCTGCATAGAGTACCAGACATGAAGCCAGGAATATTTGGTTTCATATCATTTTTCTGGTACCATTAGCAGTGTGGGTCTGAGCAAGAAGCTTAACTTTCCCTTTGTCTCTTTTGAACCTTATATTCTCATTTATAAAATAAGGGAGTTAAATGATGGTCTCTAAGCTTCCTCCCAGCTTTAACCTTATGAGCTCTTATAATAAAGAAAAGCAGTGAAGTATCAAGAATTGATACCTTGACTGCATCTAATAATGTAAGTAAGATTTTGCTCTTGTAGTTCTCTACTTCCTTCCTGAGAAGAGGGAGGAATGTTTTATTACCTTTTTTACTGTTACCATTACTGGTTTTTCAATCACTTCAAGTCTAGCTTCTTGCTAATTAGCTATTTCAATGATATTGTTGTAGTCATTATGATTACTGTTCTATTGGTTCCCTTTATTTCACTCTGCATCAATCAATAAATATTTATTAAGCATCTCCTATATTTTAGTGTGGTACCAGTTAAGAAATTGAGATACAAAAAGAAACAAAATACAGCCCAAGTCCTTAAGGACTTGAATAGAAACAGAATTCTTTTTTTAAAATTATTAAAGGTTTTTATTTACAAAACATATGCATGGGTAATTTTTCAACATTGACCCTTGCAAAACTTTATGTTCCAAATTATTCCCTCCTTCCCTCCCATCCCCTCCCCTAAATGGCAGGTAGTACAATATATGTTAAATATGTTAAAATGTACATTAAATCCAATATGTGTATACATATTTACACAGTTATCTTGCTGCACAAGAAAAATTGGCTCAAGAAAGAAGAAAATAACTGAGAAAGAAAACAAAATGCAAGCAAACAACAACAGAAAGAATGAGGATGCTATGTTGTAGTCCACACTCAGTTCCCATAGTTCTCTCTCTGGGTGTAGATTGTTCTCTTCATCATTGAACAATTAGAACTGGTTTGAATCATCTCATTGTTGAGAAGTACCACATCCATCAGAATTGATCATCATATAATCTTGTTGTTGTTGTTGTGTATAATGATCTCCTGGTCCTGCTCATTTCACTTAGCATCAGTTCATTTAAGTCTCCTCTAGCCTCTCTGAAATCATCCTGCTGCTAATTTCCTACAGAACAATAATATTACATAATATTCATATACCATAATTTGTTCAGCCCTTCTCCAATTGAAGGATATCCATTCAGTTTCTAGGTTTTTGTCACTATAAAAAGGGCTGCCACAAACATTTTTGCACCTGTGGGTCCCTTTCTCTCCTTTAATATCTCTTTTGGACATTATCCCAGTAGAAACACTGTCGGGTCAAAGAGTGTGCACAGTTTGATCACTTTTTGAGCATAGTTCCAAATTGCTTTCCAGAACGGCTGGATCTTAGGAACAGAATTCTTAATATTCATCATTCCTTACTATATAACAAAATTTAATTACATTCATATATCAGCATTAGTTCTGTCATTCATCAATTGACACAAATGCATCTTCTTTTTAGTTCTTTGTCGGGGCATAGTGGAAATTGATGGATGTGAAGTCATTTGTTCAAATTCTCCCTCAGACATTTCTAGCTATGTGATCCCAGGCAAATTACTTAATTTCTCTCAGACTCAGTTTCGTCATCAGGAAAATGGGGATAAAAATAATGCTTAGGTCATAAGGAAAATCAGTGAGCTATGTGTGCAGACCTTAAAATATCATATAAACATGCCCTTGTATTATTATTATTATTATTATTATTATTATTATTATTATTATTATTATCACAAAAATGTTACTGTGAATATTTTGGTATACAGCATATTTGACTTTTTATTTTCAAAATCCTTGAGAGTGTATATCTAGTTATTGAATCACTGGGTCCAAGGGTATAATTTGATTAGTTACTTTTATGCATAATTACAAATTGCTATTAAGAATAGTTGGAATAATTCATAGGTCTTCCAAAAGCAAATATACCTGTCTTCTCATTTTATCTTAAAATTAAGTGTTTCGGTTTTTGTTAAATTTGCCAATTTGTAAGGTGTTAAATGTATTTGCATTTCTTGCTATGAGTTATTTGGGGGAAATTATGTTATCATTAATATTTTGTGATTTTTTTCCAATATATGAATACATATTTATATAGTTATGTTTTTCCACAAGAAAAATCAGATCAAGAAGGAAGAAAAAGAAAAACTAAAAAAGAAAACAAAATGCAAGCAAATAACTCTAAAGTATGTGCTAGCTCCCTGGAGGGTTTCAGGGTCAGCCAGAGTCAGGATCAATTTTAATTCCTTGGTCTTTAGGGAGAGAAGTGAAGGAGGTAAGCAAACTGACGCAAGGCTTGCCAAAGATCTCTCCTGGATTCTGGAGTCCAGAATCTCCAGCCTCCCTTCTCCTCGTCCTGTTGCCAAGTGACTCTGCCCTCCAATCCTTGCTTATGATTATCTTAACACCAAACATTCAGCAAGAACCAAATGGTGAGAAGAGCCATTTATCCAAATATATGCTAATAGAATCATTGTTTCTCATTGAAGACTTAACCT
Organism: Sminthopsis crassicaudata; assembly: GCF_048593235.1. Lineage (NCBI taxonomy): Eukaryota > Metazoa > Chordata > Mammalia > Dasyuromorphia > Dasyuridae > Sminthopsis > Sminthopsis crassicaudata. The sequence goes on along the minus strand of NC_133619.1, from coordinate 120,526,112 downwards.
TAAGTGCTCAGTTGTCTGATTCAAGTATACTTTTTTTGGAGTTTCAGCCCTCTACATTTCCCACTTTCTTTTGTTTTAGAATACAGATGGTCACACCCTCCCTGACTTCTCAGGAAGAGAGATGAAAAACACCAAATGAAAGTGAAGAGTCAAGCCAGATATTGTTAGCGGGTTTCTGGGCTGAAGGGCCTCAGTAGAAACAGGTATACACAAACCCATAGGTATGGGAGGTATTACACATAGCAATAAAGCACAGGCTATTAGTGATACTCTCCCCACAGCAGGTGCAGGCTCAATGTGGTGTAACAACCATGAATTGTACATGTAAGTAGTAATATAACAAACAATATGAATCAACACAGTATTGTAAAAGATTTCCAGAAGTCCTAGGAGGTTATGTTAATAATAATCACACATATGCCTCCTTCAGCAACGAAGAGATAGTCCAAAATCAATCTATTGTCCATTACTTCACATGTCAAGGAATCCAATGATTCCTGAGGGTTTTGAAGTCCTACAACAATCTTTTCATGTCTCAGGGATTCCAATGATTCCTGAGGATTTTGAAGTCCAACAATTTTTGATGTCCATAAGTAAAACACCATAACTGCTATGCTCTTTCTCAGTGGTGGGCACAATCAGGGATGGAACCACACAATGTTTTTTGGGTCTTCTCCTTCGTTTCAAGAGTCTGCTCCATCTCTCTCCAATGGACAAGGCAGATATGGCTCATTGGCACCCATCTGATTCATTCTCCATTTGTAGAGATACAAGCAAACTGTCTCCCCCAAGCAGTTAACCTATCTGGTCCCTTCCATTCACCATTTTTGGATCTCTTCACATTACCTGATGATAAAAAGATAGTGGAGCTGCTCACACTGGACACTGCCCTTCCGGTGGGTTATAAAACCTATCTGCCAGAGCCAGTGCATTTTTTGTCAAAAATCAAGAAGTTAATAGTATAAAGAGCTAAATTTGAAATTCTCTAGGGTTACCTATGGCTCCCCCTTTCTTTTGTTTTTGGAGGAGCATCTTAATGTCTCTGTTTCTTCTCTCTACTATTGCCTTTCCTTGAGGATTAAAGGGTATGTCAGTGGTGTGTAAAACCTCATACTGTGCACAAAAGCATGCAAAACATTTAGAAGTATATGTAGGTCCATTAACTGTTTTTATTGATTGTGGAACACTCATAATTGCAAATGCTTGTATAAGGAATTCAGTGACCACTCGGGCTGTCTCTTTTGCAAAAGTGAATCCTGAAAAGGTGTCTGCCACAACATGGATAAAAGACAGACGACCAAAAGATTTATAATGGGTCACATCCATTTACCAAATTTCATTGGGTCTCAAACCATGAGGATTATTCCCTGGAGGGAGCATAGGAGTATGGAAAGAAAGGCAAGCTGTATAGGATTTTACTATACTCCTAGCTTCCTCTCTTGTTATCCCAAATGGTAAACATAAAGCTCAAGCAGCCTGATGATATTTAGAATGAGATTCTTAGGCTTCCTGAAATAAAGGAGTATTAGCCAACATAGTTAGAAGGCTATCTGCCTTTGAATTACTATCAAAAATAGGACCTGGAAGTTCACTATGAGAATGGACATGCAAGATATAAATCTTACCTGGATGCTTTCTCACTTGCTCTTGAAATTCCTTAAAGAGCTGATATGTATTAGAAGCTACAAATTTTATTTGGGCTGTGGCAATTCTTTGTAACACACCTACTGAATAGGATGAATCAGATAATATATTTATATCTCATGAATAATAAACAAGAGCTAGAATGCATATAATTCATTCTGCTGAGTGGACTTAAAAGGAGTTCTACTCTCTTTATTGTTAAGTCATAAGAGTATACAGCACAAATGTTATGTTTTGATGTATCTATAAAGATAGTTGGTCCTTTAAGAGGAACTTTAGAAACCTTTTCTTCAAGAATCCATCACCAATTATGTAATAGTCTGGTTATCTTTAATGGAGACCCGTGTGTAAGATTTGGCCAATAAAATTTGCCATTCTGGAATGATTTCATAGCATACATTAATTTGTGCATTAGTATAAAAGATGTACATATCTTGTCAAGTCTTATCCAAGATAATTGTACTGTTCGCTTAATGGTCTTTAATAAAATTCTAGCCACAAGTACTGGGTAAAGAGTGAGGCTTTGTTCTGGTTGTGCTGGGAGGTTCACCCACTCTATCACACTGTCTCCTTGATGAAGGACTGCTGTGGGTGCCTCTTTTGTAACAAAAACTGACATTTTCAAGGGTTTCTGAGTAACTCTTTCAACCACAGTGGATAGAGCCAGTTCAACTTCTCTCAAAGCCTCATGAGCTTCTTTTGTAAACTGGAGTGGTGAGTTTAAAGCACTATTTCCCCTTAAAATGTCATATAATGGTTTCAATTGATAGGTAGTCAAGCCTAACACTGGACTCATCCATTGGATATCTCCTCTCAATTTCTGAAAATCATTTAAGGTGTTTAGCTTCTCTGTTCTTAAGGAAAGTTTTTGTATACTTCATATCCTAAATATTGAAAAGGTGTATGTCTTTGAATTTTTTCTGGAGCTATATGCAATTTGTAGTTCCTTAGTGTTTTTATGGTCTTTTGTAGACATGCTTTTAACATTTGCTCCTCAGGTGCACACCTCAATGTATCATCCATATAATTTAATAACATTACTTTTGGAAATGCTTTTCTTACTAGAGTAAGAGCAGCAGCAACATACGTTTGATACATAGTAGGGCTATTTCTCATTCCCTGTAGCAAAACTGTCCATTCATAAATTTTATAAGACTCAGCTAAGTTAATGCTGGGCACTGAAAAGGCAAATCTTTTCATATGCTCCTTATCTAGAGGGATAGAATAGAAACAATCCTTAATATCTATAATCCAACGAGGCCATTCTCTAGGCAATTGAGTGGGAGGTGGAAGTTCAGGCTGAAGAGTTCCCATAGTTTCCATCTGTTCTTTTACTTTTCTTAAATCAATCAGCATCCTCCATTTTCCAGATTTCTTTCTTACAACAAATACAGGGGAATTCCAAGGACTTAGAGAAGGTTGTAAGTGTCCTTGGTCAAGTTGCTCCTCTACTATATCTAATAAGGCCTGTATTTTATCACTAGCTAAGGGCCACTGTTCTACCCACACTGGTGTATCAATTTTCCATTGAATAGGAGCAGGTGAGAGTGTTGGCAGGTCTTTAACAGCAGCCCTGCCTAAAAAACCAAAGTACTCATTTGTAATTCTAACTGTTGTAAAATGTCTCTTCCCCACAGATTGATGGGGATTTTTTTCAACTATAAAAGGAGTAGAAATTCCTGATTCACCTTCAAATGTCCATCTTAAAGGGGTAGCACTAACTTCAGCTGCTATTGATCCTCCTACCCCAGACATGTAGGTGTCTGCCTTAATCTTTGGCCAGTGACTGGGCCAGTTGGAACCTCTAATGACTGTACAATCTGCACCTGTGTCTACCAATCCTTCTTATGGTATGCCATTTATATAGATAGTGACCATAGGACGATAAGCTGTAACTGCTACAGTCCAGAATATTCCTGGATTCTGTTGCTTGGAGTCAGAATCTGAGCAACTATCACCGGATTGCTTATTAGGAGTCTTTATCAGTAAACTTGATGCTACTACTTCTCCTGATTAATAAGTCACACATTGTCTACCTGTATTCGTGACTAGGACATTATCTACACATTTCCCAGTTTCCCACATCAGTATATGGATGAACACTGTTTTGTAAGTACTCTCAGGAGGTGAAATGGTCAAAACTACTATGCTTGGAGGCAAGGGATCCATAGGCTGGAGAGGAACAGATTTCACTTCTCCAGGGGGTATCTCAGTATTTCCAGCTGCATACAACTCTATTCTCCCCAATTATAATCCCTTTCTCCCATCAGTTGCTTCCTGGATGATTGGTCATGTCTGAGTACTAAACTTCTAAAGACTCTCTGGGTGTAGCATCAGCTGCCATCATGCCCCAAGTATTTTTTGCCTTGGGCCCTGGACTGGGCCCCTCATCCCATTTCCCTGAATCAGTCTACATTCTGATGCCTAATGGAAGCCTCTGTTCCATTTTGGATTTGGAGTTTTGGGTCTTGTTGTCCTATCCTGTCTCTATGCCAACATTGAGCTTTCAGATGCCCTACTTTACCACATTGAAAGCATTGACTAGTTTCTCTGGAAGTCCCTTGCCAAAAAGGACCCTGTCTTCTCATGTTTAGATCTTGGGAAGCCTGCATCATAGCCTGGCTATAAAAAGTATTTGTGCCCACTGGGAGCACAGCGTCTTATGATCTCCTCTAAAGGAACATCCTTGGGTAGTCCTAGTATAATTATTTTACAAATCTCATTAGTATTTTCTTTAGCAAGTTGCCTTATCATAATTTCTGTTGCTGTATTTCCACCAATAATTCATTTGACAGCTGTCTGCAGATGTTCCACAAAATCAGGAAAGGGTTCATTTGGACTTTGTGCTATTTTTGTGAAGGCTTCTCTGTTGACCTGGGATAATGCCCCATGCTTTGATAGCAGCAGAAGCAATATGCTCATATGCTGCTATGGGGTAATTAATCTGTGCTGACCTGTCTGCATAAGAACCTACACCTATTAATTGGACACAGGTGATTGGTGTATTGATTTCACTTTGCCTATTTTGTTGGGCTTGTATCCTACAGAGCTCACTATATTCAGAAAGCCACAAGTTTTGTCCAGGTTTTAAGCATGTCCTTGCTATAGATTTCCAGTCACTAGGGGTTAAAATTTCATAAGCCAAATTCTGTAATAACATCTTAACATAATTTGATGTAGCCCCATAAAGAGTGCAAGCCTTTTTTCAGATCTTTGATAAATTCTAGATCAAAAGGAGTGTATCTTCTCCTTTCTTGACCTGAAGAGTTAAGCTGTTCAATCACAGGATACATTTCTATTCTCAAATCAGCTGTCTTCTGTCCTTCCTCTTTGGCTTTAAGTAGTGCCTTTTGCAATCTAGTTATAGGAGGAGGTGATTGCTGGTGGGGGGGGAGGTGCTGGTGATATCACTGCCCTTCCACTCCTCCTTCTCCCTCCACACAGGAAGGTGAAGTTGATGGCAGAGGGTCAATATCCTGCTCAGGTGTAGGTGGAGTTTAAGCTGGGCTATAAGAATGAGAATCACCATGCCCTTCAAGTTCACTAAACTTTTCATGGCCTCCAGAGATATTTCCATTAATCTCTCTCCCTTCTCTTCCTTTTTCTCCTCACACTTCCTCATCTGGCTGTTCTTAAAACTTATTTTTTACTAGAACTTGCAGGATTCTTTAAGGCCAATTGTATTATTTTGTATATATAGAATGTTTCCTTAGTAATTGAATCAGGACCTTTATCATTATAATATTCACATAGTTGATCTCCTACTAGTTTTGAATTATCTGCCTCTATTTCAAGGGATGTGCATTCTGATATATCCAAGAGTTCACCAATCTGCTCCCAAGTTACAAGCTTTATTAGTCTGAGTATGCTTTCTGTAGAGCTCCCACAGAGTGGGGGTAGGGGAGAATCTTTTCCTAATAACTGCCCCATTTCAGCTAGAAAACAAGAGTTACTAGTTTAGCTCTTAACAAAGTAAGTTCCCTGTTTGTCTATTAAAATACTCACCCAATTTTCCTGGTCACAGGGACTTCTTCAGTGAAATTAGGGTCGTTGGTCCAAACCCTGGGCATCAAATGTAAAGTACGGGCTAGCTCCCTGGAAGGCTTCAGGGTCAGCCAGAGTCAGGATGAATTAAAATACTTGTTCTTTAGAGGAAGAAGTGAAGGAGATAGGCAAGCTGCCATAAGACTTGCCAAAGATCTCTCCTGGATTCTGGATTCCAGAATATCCAGCCTCCCTCCTCCTCTTCCTGCTGCCAAATGATTCTGCCCTCTCTCCCTCTGCCCTCAAAACCTTGCCTATGATTATCTTAATACCAAAATTCAGCAAGCACTAACAGTGAGAAGAGCCATTTATCCAAATATATGCTAATAGAGTCATTATCTCACACTGAATAGGTAATAAGCCTTAAATGCTCAGTTATCTGATTCAAGCATATCTTTTTGAAGTTTTAGCCCTCTACAGATAACAATTGCTTTCTGGAATGGTTGGATCCATTCACAGTTCTTCTAACAATGTATCAGTCTCCCAATTTTCCCACATCCCCTCCAACATTCCTTATTATATTTTCCTGTCATCTTAGTCAATCTGACAGGTATGCAGTGGTATCTCAGAGTTGTCTTAATTTACATTTCTCTGATAAATAGTGATTTGGAGCACCTTTTTATGTGACTACAAATAATTTCAATTTCTTCATCTGAAAATTGTCCATTCATTTCCTTTGACCATTTATCAATTGGAGAATGACTTAATTTCTTATAAGTTAGAGTCAATTCTCTATATATTTTAGAAATGAGGTCTTTATCAGATCATTTGGATGTAAAAATGTTTTGCCAATTGTCTGCATTGGTTTTGTTTGTACAAAAACTTTTTAACTTAATATAGTCAAAATTATCTATTTTCTGATCAATAATGATCTCTAGTTCTTCTTTGGTCACAAATTCCTTCCTCTTCCACAAATCTTAAAGGTAGATTATCCTATGTTCTAATTTGTTTGTAGTGTCATTCTTTATATCTAGATCAGGAGTCCTCAAACTATGGCCTGTGGGGCCAGATATGGCCCACTGAGGATGTTTATGTGGCCCACTGGTCTTAGGGCAAAATCAGACTGGAAGTTTAACCTAAACTCGAGTTAGCAATGCACACTTCCGGCACTGGGCTGAGGCCGTGGAGACAGAGTGTGAGGTGCTCCAACAGTCTGAGGGACAGTGAACTGGTCCCCTATTTAAAAAGTTTGAGGACCACTGGCTAAATCATGAACTTATTTCAATCTTATCTTAGTATACAATGTTAGGTGTGGGTCTATGCCAACTTTCTGCCATACTAGTTTCCAATTTTTTCAGCAGTTTTTGTCAAATAGTGAATTCTTATCCTAAAAGGTGAGGCCATGTGGTTTGTCAAATACTAGATTGTTATAGTCATTAATTTTTGTGTTCTGTGAACCTAACCAATTCTACTGATCTACTTCTCTAGACCACTGCTTTATAATATAGTTTTAGATCCGCTATAGCTAGTCCACCTTCATTTGATTTTCTCTCCATTAATTCCTTTGAAATTCTTGACCTTTTGTTCTTCCAGATGAACTTTGTTGTTATTTTTTCTAGTTCAATAAAATAGTTTCTTAGGAGTTTGATTGGCATATCACTAAATAAATAGATTAGTTTAGGGAATATTGTCATTTTTATTATGTTCACTCAACCTATCCATGAGCACTTGATATTTTTCAAATTGTTTAGATCTGACTTTTTTTGTAGTTTTGCTTATATGGTGTCTGACTTTCCTTTAGCAGATAAATTCCCTAATATTTTATATTATTAACAGTTATTTTAAACTCTTTGTATCTCTTGCTATTGGATTTTGTTAGTGATGTATAAGAATGCTGATGATTTATGTGGATTTATTTTGAATCTTTGCTAAAGTTATAGATTATTTCTAATAATGTTTTAGGTGATTCTGTGATTCTCTAGGTATACCATCATATCATCTGCAAAGATTGATAATTTCATTTCCTCCTTATCTACTCTAAATCCTTTAATCTCTTTTTCTTCTCTTATTGCCAAGGCTAGCATTTCTAATATAATATTGAATAGCAATAGTGATAGTGGACAACCTTGTTTCACCCCTGATCTTTTTGGGAATGATTCTAGTTTATCCCCATTACATATGATACTTGCTGATGATTTTAAATAGATGCTACTGACTATTTTAAGAAAAAGTCAATTTATTCCTATACTCTCTAGTGTTTTTAATAGGAATAGGTGTTGGACTTTATGAAATGCTTTTTCTGAATCTATTGAGATAATCATATTATTTTTGTTAATTTGGTTATTGATATAGTCAATTATGCTAATAGTTTTCCTAATATTGAACCAGCCCTGCCTTCCTGGTATAAATCCTACTTGGTCATGGTGTATTATCCTGGTGATAATTTTCTGTAATCTTTTTGCTAATATTTTGATTTAAGATTTTTGCATCAATATTCATTAGGGAGATTGGTTTAGAATTTTATTTCTCTGTTTTCATCCTATCTGGTTTAGGTATCAGTACCATGTCTCTGTCATAAATAGAATTTGGTAGAAGTCCTTCATTCCCTATTTTTTCAAATAGTTCATATATTATTAGAGTTAATTGTTCTTTAAATGCTTGATAGAATTTATATAAATCCATCTAGTCCTGGGGATTTTTTCTTAGGGAGTTGATTAATAGCTTGTTTTATTTCTTTTTCTAAAATGGGACTATTTAAGTAATGTATTTCCTCTTCTGTTAATCTGAGCAATCTATGTTTTTGTAGGTATTCCTCCATTTCACTTAATTTATTGGCATGAAGTTGGGCAAAGTAACTCCTGATAATTGCTCTAATTTCCTCTTCATTGGTGGATGGTTTTCCCTTTTCATTTTTGAGCCTAGCAATTTGATTTTCCTCTTTCCTTTTTCTAAGCAAATTAACTAAAAGTTTATCTATTTTGTTGGTTTTTTTTTTCATAAAACCAGCTCACTATTATTTATTAATTCAAAAGTTTTTTCAGTTTCAATTTTATTGATCTCTCCTCTCATTTTTCAAATTTCAAGTTTGGTATTTGATTGGGGGTTTTCATTTGTTCTTTTTCTAGTTTTTTTACTTGCAAACCCAATTTATTGATCTCCTATTTTTCTATTTTATGCAAATAAGCATCTAGAGATATAAACTTTTCCCTTATTACTGCTTTGGCTGCATTCCACAAATTTTGGTATGTTGTCTCATTATTGTCATTCTCTTGGATGAAATTATTGATTATGTCTATAATTTCCTGATTCACCCATTCATTCTGTAGGATGTTATTATTTAGTTTCCAATTTCTTTTTGGTCTATTTTCCCTGGCCCTTTATTGAATGTAATTTTTATTGTATCGTGATCTGAAAAAAATGCATTCACTATTTCTGCCTTTTTGCATTTGATTTTGATGTCTTTATGTCCTAATATATGGTCAATTTTTGTATAGGTTCCATGAACTGCTGAGAAGAAACTTTACTTTTTTCTGTCTCCATTCAATTTTCTGCAAAGATTTTTCATATCTAGTTTTTCTAATATTCTATTTATCTCTTTAACCTCTTTTTATTTATTTTGTGGTTTGTTTATCTAGTTCTTAGAGAGCAAGATTGAGATCTCCCATTATCATAGTTTTACTGTCTATTTCTTCTTGAAACTCTCTTAACTTCTCCTTTAGGAATTTAGATGCTACACCACTTGGGGCATAGATGTTTAATATTGATATTGATTCATTATCTATGGTACCTTTAGTAAGATATAGTTTCCTTCCTTATCTCTTTTAATTAGATCAGTTTTTGTTTTTGCTTGATCTGAGATCAGGGTGGCTACCCCTGCTTTTTTTACTTTATGTGAAGCATAATAGATTCTGTTCCAGCCTTTTACCTCTACTCTATATGTTTCTCTCTGCTTTAAATGTGTTTCCTGTAAACAACATATTGTAGGATTCTGACTTTTAATCCTGTTGGCTATGTGCTTATGTTTTATGAAAGAGTTCACCCCATTCACATTTACAGTTAAAACTACTAATTCTGTATTTCCTGCCATCTTATTAACCCGAAATTATACTTTTCTCTTTCCTTTTCCCCTTTCCCTCCTTCCCAGCATTTTACTACTTGCACTACTTGCCTCAAGCAAGTCCTTCTGCTTTAGAGAACCTCCCCCTTTCTTATTTATATCTTTCCTCTACTAGTTCTCTTTTCCCTTCTAATTAGCCTACCCCTTTACTTTTCTCCTTTCTCCTTCCACTTTTCTATAAGATGAGAGATATTTCTAGGTGCAACCAAATATTTCTAATATTCTTTCTTGGGGCCAAATCTGATGAAAATAATATTCACACAATATTTCTCACCCCTTCTTTTTTCCCTCAATTATAATGTTTTCTTTGCCTCTTCCTGAGATGTAATTTCCTTTACTTTACCTCCACTTTCCCTCTTTTTTTCTGTTACTATCCCCATTCCATCTCTAGTTTCTTTTTCATATTATAACAGTAAAATCAGATTATACATGTATTCTCACTGTATACCCATAATAGAAATCCAGTTCTCAAGAGTTTTTTTTCTTTTTACCTTTTTATGCTTCTCTTGAGTTTTATATTTGGAGGTCAAATTTTTTTTTTGTTGGTCTTTTCATAAAAAATAAACAGAATTCACCAGTTTCATTGAATGTCCATCTTCTTCCCTGAAAGAAAATGCTCAGTTTATCAGGATAATTTTTTCTTGGCTACATTCCAAGTTTCTTCAGCTTTTGGAAGCTTCTTATTGTAGCTTCTCAGTATTTGAATTGTTTCTTTCTGGCTACTTGTAATAATTTTTCCTTGGTCTGATAGTTCTCAAATTTAGCCTTGGGGTTTTAATTTTGGGGTCTCTTTCAGGAGGCATTCAGTGAATTTTTTCAGTCGTCATCTTACCCTCTGTTTCTATGATATCCAGACAGTTCTCTTTGATGATTTCCTGAAAGAAAGTGTTGAGGCTCTTTTTTATCATGTATTTCAGGGAGTCCAATAATCCTTAGATTGTCTCTCCTAGATCTCTTTTGTAGATCGATTGTTTTCCCAATTAGGTATTTTACATTTTTTCTATTTTTTCATTTTTTAAATTTTTTATTATTATTATTATTATTTTTTTGGTTTTGCTTGATTGATTCTTGTTGTCTCTTGGAGTCACTCATTTCCATTTGTTCAATTCTGATTTTTAGTGATTTATTTTTTTCATTTACTTGTTTTTTTACTTCTTTTTTTGTATTTGTCCAAATGAACTTTTAAATGAGTTGTTTTGTTCTATAGAATTTTTTTTCATTTTACTAATTCTGTTTTTTAAGAAATTATTTTCTTTTTCCATTTCACAAATTATGTTTTTTAAGGAGGTTTTTTGTTTTTCTGTTTCACAAATTCTATTTTTCTGGGAGATGCTTTCATTTTATCATTTCTATCATTTTATCAAATCTATCTTTTAATGAGTTATATACTTTTTTTCATTTCACTAAGTCTGTTTTGTAGTGAATTTTCTTTAGATAGTTTCTGTGTTGCAAAATTTTCATTTCCTTTCCCCATTTTTCTTCTAAGTCTCTTTTGAACCTTTTTAATTTCTTCTAGGAGAGCCTTGTGGGATGGGGACCAGGTTATATCACCTTTTGGGCTTCATCTGGAGACAATCTGCCCTTAGTCTCCTTAGGGTTTGAAATCTGTTCTTCTCTTTCACCATAAAAGCTGTCTATTGTCAGAGCCCTCTTTACTTTTTTACTTTTTTTTTTTTTTTTTTTTTTTTTAAAGCTAGGGTCTACCTTTGGGGGGGGGAAGGTTTTCCAAGTGGCCATAGCTGCACTGGGTCAATGCAGATTCACACCTGGTCCTGCGTGGGCGTGGTCAGGTCCCATGAAATTCTGGAGTTTTGGGATTCACTATTGATCTTTTGTGTTTGTGTTGGATGTTTTATAGCTTCTCTGCTGATCTACTGACTTGTAACCAGGGCAAAGTGGCCAACACTGCTATAGATTCCTGTACATTCCTTCCCATAGATTCTCTGCCACATGGAGTCTGCACTGCCCTGTGGAGTCAGCAACACCCTGGGACTCTCTGCTGTCTACACTAATGTTTGTGGTCAGCTGTTTGTGTTAGGCTGCCTCCCTCCTGTTTCAGATTGAAACAGACCTTTTTTGCTCTGTTTCATCCCATAGATTCTCTGCCATGTAAAGTTTACACCACCACATGGAGACTGAACCACCTGGGGACTCTGTGCTATATGTATTTGTATTCAGCTGGTTGCATTGGCTGCCTCCCTCCCATTTCCAATTGAAACGGATCTTTTCTGGTGATCTTCAAAATTATCTTCTGCTGATAATTTGTTGCACTCCCAATATTTGTGGGTTTTGCCAGTCCAGAGATAATTCAGAAGCTGGATTTTGTAATTAGTGTGAGGATTGTAAAGAAGGTCAGAGAGAAAATTGTGTTGTCTCCACCATCTTGGCTCTGCCCCCTGCCTTGTGATTCTTTTTAAAAAAATGTTCATGTTCTTTCACCACCTATCTGATGGGAAATGCTTCTTGGTTTTATACATGACTATTAATTCTGCATAGATTAAATATCAGATTTTCTCAATAATATTGTATACAAAGATTTTCCTGCCATTCTGAGGTTTTTCTTATTTTTTCTGCATTGATTTTATAAAGGGGATTGATGCTTTAGCTAGTTATTAGACTAGTTGCTTTCTAACGTACTTTTAAAAGCTAAAATACTGTGATTACTTTCTCTGGAGTCTCATCATTGGCATGATGTCAAGTAAAATTTTATTAAAGATTTACTAATTGACTGGTGAAGTAGGAAAGACATTGGATTTGAAGTCTAAAGAAGGCAGTTCAAACCACAGCATTTCTGTTTATATATTTCAGTTAATATATATATATATATATATATATATATATATATATATATATATATATATATATATATATATATATATATATATATATATATGTCATCATCAACTTTGGACATGTCATTCCATGGACTTGAGCCTTATTTTCCTCATCTTTAAAAAAATGTTAAAGTAAATGACCTTTAAGGTCTCTTCCTAGCTCTTAATTCTATGAACTTATGATGTTAGGTAAGAAACAACAAATATGAAATCCTAGTAGAACTAGGATGAGAAGAAAAAGAACTTCAAGCTACCTCTATTCTTTGACTTCAGAGAATTCTCCAGTGATTTTTTCCTCTATCCACTTTCCTAGAGCATCATTCCCACTGTTGTGTCATTTTTATTCCTTTAAACTCTTTATGATCTAATTAGCTATTTCAGCGTTACATCCTTGGTCTCTGCCTTAGGCTCTTTCTTTTTCCCTTTTTGCATTCTATCCATCATGATGATCATATCAGCTCCTCTAAATCAAATGATCATTTTATTTATTTACCTACATCATCTCTGTTTTGAGCTCCAGTCATATTCCAACTCCTCTGAGACATTTCCAACTAGACTGATCATAGAAATCTCAACCTCACCATTCCTCAAATAAGTCATGATATTCCCTTCTAATGTTTTTTATTTCTATTGAGAAGACTTTCACTTTTCCAGTCACCCCAGTTTCATAACCATGTAGTCATCATGGACTCTTCATTCACATATATACTTATTCATATTCATTCATTCATATATCTACTTATATATTCATTTACTTCATTCATATAATTACTTATATCCATTCATTCCCCCAAATCTAGTAATGTTCATTTTTTCAGCTTTTCTCACATTGTCTGTACTCAAGTCATTGCCATTTTAGTTTAAGATTTCATCATTTATGTTATTGTAATAATTGATCTTTTTATATTTATCTTTCCCCTCTAAAACCCATATTTACAAATCTAACAAGTTCAGGTCCAAACATATCACTTCCTGCTCAATAAACTAAAATAACTTCCAATTGCCTTTAGATTAAAACACAAACTCCTCTGTTCAGCATTTAAGGTTTCATAGTCTGGCTCTTTCCAACAATTCTAGGCTAATTTCACATTATGTCTTTATTCACTCCATGCTGTATCAAACTAGCTTGTGAATTCCCATACAATATATTTTCTCTATCACCTCCGTGTCTTTATACAAGAACATCCCCTAGGCTTGAAGTTCTTTTTCTTCTCATCCCAGCACCTCACCTTCTAATTCTGATCAAGGGTCATTTCTTTCAAGAGCCATTTTCAAGAGCTATTAATAACCTTCCAATCAGTTTGTGTGTCTACATATATGTGTATGTATATATTGTATATATTCTATATGTACTTATTTGTATGTTGCAATTGGCTATTAAAATGTAAGCTTCCTGACATCATAGCTTTTCACTTTTGAGTTTATATATATCATCAGAGCTTGTTTCAATGACTGTCTTATAATAATTATGTGATAAATGATCAATTGATTTTCTTATTCCTTTTTCTTCCTTTCTTCCCCTTCCCACATTAGGAGCAGTACAAAACCAATTAATACCAATTTGTTATCAATCTCTTTCCAAATTTGGGTTTTACTGTTACTAAGTAAACTTCCTTCCTAGTTTATTATGTTCAATGTATATTATTAACAAAAGAATCTGTGTATTCGTTCACCTGATATTTAATTTACTGTCTATTGGTATGTTCCCAAATTGATTCATAGTTTATGTGTGTTTTCATAATGTGATAATTGTATAATGTTAATCTTCCTTAATACAAGATTCTATCCAGGTATGTGATCTCCCTCCCTCCCTCCCTCCCTCCTTCTCTCTCTCTCTCTCTCTCTCTCTCTCTCTCTCTCTCTCTCTCTTTTTGTTTCTCTCTCTCTCTTTCTTTGTTTCTCTCTCTTTCCCCCTGTCTCCCTTCCTCCTTCCCTTCTTTCTTCCTTCCTTTCTTTTATTTTCATTTTATGTTAGATTAATTTTCTCAAATGTAAACTCTTACTTTGAATTATTCATTCTCTCTCTGTGTGTAACTTTAAATCTGCTACTGAATGTATGTTTATTTACTAATAATTTGCCTTTGTTTCCTAAACTAAACCACAATCTCTTTTAAGTCAAAAATGTAACAGAAACCCTACCTTTAAAAGACCTTTAAAAAGTCTGTTTAAATAAATAAATGGACTTGCAGACTTTGTGCTCAATAGATGAATAAAATAGGATGATTTAAAAAGACATAGATCTCTCTGATATAGGGATTGATTTTTTTTTTTAACTTCTTCTTTTCTATGACCTCTTTTTTCCATTTTGACTTCTTGTTTTTCAGCCTTGTTTAATAATATCAATTTCCTGGCCTGGAAAAGGCAATTACTTGACTGATTTCTAGAATAGTCTCAGTTAAAAGTAGTTCAAAGAGACAGCCAGTTCCATTAAAGATAAGTAAGAGGAAGGCAGAGCTCTCTAGTGGTTAGAACCAATGGAAAAGTAAAGGAAGCTTGGGGCTTGAATTTAGCTCTGCCCAAGTCTTTCTGTGTTGCTTTGGGTTAATGATAAAGCTTCTCTGAGCCATATTTCCCCTTTTTCTAATAAAAAATGTCAATATTGTATGACTTTATTTCGTATAACTAAGAACAATCTAATGAAGACAAAAAAAAAATATATATATATACATATAGGCTTATTTTCTAGAACTGAAAACAATGATAATATATCCTATAGCCTACATCATATAACTGTATTTATCTAGAGCCTTAAAGTGCTTTAAAAACATAAACTCATCCATTCATAACAGCATGCTAAGGACATGTGCTTCAAATGAAAATCTATACATCTCTTGTAAAGTCATCTCAGACAATTGCCAAATAAAAGACTTTATCCTGCACCCATCCAGAAAGGTATCATCTAATGTCTCTTCTTATTACATTGCAGGGTTGCTAGGGAGCACAGTGGATAAAGTGCTGGGCTTGGAGTCAGGGAGAATGAATTTATATCTAGCCTCAGAAACGTATTACCTATGTGACCCTGGATAAGTCATTTAACCCCATTAGTCTCAATTTCCTCATCTGTAAAATGAGCTGGTGAAGGAAATGTCAAACTGCATCAGTATTTTTGCCAAGGAAACTCCAAATGAGGTTACAAAGAGTGGGGCGTGATTGAAAAAAACTGAACAACAACAATAGTTTCATTGTACTCAAATATTATTATCAATCCAACTCTTTAGAAATGTACAAGACCAGAGGTCAAACACATACAGATCCAGGGGAAAATAATATGAAAAATATTATTTCTCTTTTTAGGAGGCCTTAGGGAACTGAAGGGTCAGCTATCACCACATGTAGCCACTCAGGAATGTATTTTTTTAATTTTTTATTTTCAATGTCTTTATTTTTATAGTAAATATCATGAATATAGATCAACAAATATTTATTTAATGTTTACTATTGCAATGTACTGGTAGTTGTTGGGAAGGGAAGCAGAAATACATAGCAGTCGCCAAGAAATGGGATCTTACAATCTAGGTCAGGAAACAAGACATTGTAAGATAATGATAGAAATCAGTATGACAACCTAGGCATTGTGATACAGTGCAAAAAGATCTGGATCTGAGTTCAGTTGATCCCAAAGGATCTGAGTTTAAATCCCAGCTCTTCCATTTATTATCTCTGTTACTTTAAGTGTCATTCAGTATGGTTTTTTCATCCATAAAATGAGAACAACTGGACTAAGTCATATTTAAAATACTCTCTTGCTCCAAATCTATGATCTTATGAGTTCATAAGTAGTAAGAACTACTGAGTCAAAGTATCTAGATTAAAAAAAAAATAAATGAAGGACTAGAATAGGCATAGATAATGACTTGCAAATCAATGTACAAAGTGAAGGGGCTATGCAAATATACAAGATTTTAGGTTCTCTCATGGGGGAAAGAAACTACAACTTCCAATGAAGTTGCTGCTTCATTGCACCTAGTGGGAAATTATGATCCGCAAAGATAGCAGAGCTTTTCAAAATAGTAACTTGATTTCTTCATTATTATGGTTTGAGAAATCTCCCTGTAAAGATTGTAAGGGTTTCTGTTTCTCAAAACTGGACAAGCAGCTGCTGTGGTTGCCAAAGAATACCCAAGGGACATCAAAGGGGTGTTCAGGGCTGATTTAGCATACAAGCAACATTTCACAAGCTAATTTCTTCATCTGGATCATCTCAGTCAGAAACATCAAGAACCTGAGAAAAATAGAACAGAACCAGAGAGATTTACGTGCAAATCATCTCAAATGAAATGCAAATGATCTAGACATCCAGATATGTCAATTTGAATTGTTACCGAGGGCATTTTAAAAATAGGACTTCAGTAGTATGGTGGGTAGATTTTGGAACAAGTGTTTCCAGGACTCTGAATGATTCAACTTTTCTTGAGCATCAGAGCTGATTAAAAAAAGGAAGTGAAAAGTAATGAATTTGGATTGAATATATGTCTCACAGCAGTACATAAAAACAATGTTCCAAGGAGGGAAAGAACACAAATTAATAATGGATTGTAAATCTGGACAGAGAGCTCTTTTGGTTTGGTTTTAAACCTGATTAAAACTAAAGTCTCCTAAATGTAAAGTTTTAAAAAATGGCTTTGGGCAATAATTTTGCTAGCTTAGAGTAAGAGTGACAGCTGGTCTAATTGTCAGGACACTGACTGAAGAGGGAAGATAGAACAAGTGAGGTAAATGGATGCAATTTAATAAGAAAGAAGAAACGACCTAGGTAGAAGAGAAGAGCTGCAAAGAGGAAGGCTGTCATGTTTTCTCAGCCTAAGCTATCAAGCTTAATGAGACTGCTATTAATAATTAAACTTGATGAAACTGATATTGGCCTTTCATTTGGTAGTCACTAAAAAGCAGATGCTCTAATAGAATGACACGGTGATAATATTGGCAGAAGATCTAGTTTATGGTGTGTGTGTGGAAAAGATATTCTCTGACTATTTCAGGTCTCAATACAATTTGTCAAACTGTCATAACAACCCAAACATAGAGAACATTTCTTTATTTTTTATCTTTGAAATCTTGCCCTCATCAGAGAAAGTGCTGTGCACTATGAGCAAGGCAGAATTGAATTAGTCCAGAAGAAATGTGAGATGTGCAAAGTTTGTGTGGACTATTTGTGTCCAACCTGTGGCAGAGCATTCTGAGCTTATATTGATCAGTCACAGTTGGACACACTACAACTCGACTCTAACATAGTGATGTCATTTTGTTTCTCTTTGGGGACAAAGGACAACAGCAATGTAATGTTTAGGTAATTTGTGTGGTTTGTCTATTTTTATAGTAATTACCTACTTGTATAGTGTTAAAACGTGGAGTCAAGAAAATTTGACGTCAGCATTTACAAGGTCTGAAATTCTGGACAATTCCTTTACATTTTCTGAATCTCAGTTTCTTCACCTGTACAAAATTCAGAGCTAGAACTTCTAAGAAGTTCTTGTGAAGGAATAACACATTGAAAAAATTGGTAAATTTTACTTCAGCACATCACATTCTCATACTTCTGATTGAGTTCCTAACCTCCATCTCTACCATGTGCAACCTCTATAAAAGTTCAGGAAATAAATGTTAAGAAATGATTGTAATTGGTACAAAAGTACCCTTATTTTTGTGTATTTTTCTATTTGTCAAATGAAAGCATTAGTGTATTTTTTATTGGATGGTATTAATATTATTCATTATCAATCTAAGTTTAGATTTTGTCCTAGGCACTTATAAGATCTATGACTCTGGACACTTCAGTTAGTTTCTCTTAACCACAATTTTTCCCATTATCTATAAAATCAGGATAATAATGGTACTTATCTGACAGGGTTGTTGGGAGAATCAATTGAAGATACACACACACACATTATATATATATATATATATATATATATATATATATATATATATATATACATATATATATATATATATATATATATATATATATATATAATGTGTGTGTGTGTATCAATGCACACATACAGATAGGTAGATAGATAAATAGCTATGATAGATGTGTGTATGCATGTTTGTATATAAGTATATATACACACAAATACATATATAAACTTTGTGAACTTTGTATCTACATATTGGTTATTACTACTATATTATCTCAGTTTAGTTGATGTATAAAGTTGTTTTCATTTATATAGCTATTAATCATATATCTTATGAGAAGGTTCTGCTTTGTTCATTTCATATCACTTCATAAATCTTAATTTTATATAGTGCTTACTATTTACTAAGCACTTTCTAATTATCTCATTACTTACATTACCCTGAGAGTTAGGTGCTATTATTATCCTTAATTTACAGAAACTTAGGGAAATAGGGATTAATGACTTGTTTAGGGTCACACAGCTTTAAAGTGTCTGAGGCTGGATTTGAACTCAGGTCTATCTGATTTCAGACCAAGCTCTGATTGGGATAGGTGTAGAGAAAGGTAGTACAGGTAGTGGTGATATGACAACAGTGAGATTGAGGAAAGTATGTGTGTATGTACAAAATAGCTTAACTGTAATGCAGTTTTGCCAGAAAACATTATCCTATAGAAAGCTTCAGCCCTAAGGTTGGTAGTTGTGGGGAGCAGAGGTAGGGGAAAGCGGATGAGACAAGCAACAAATAAAGTGAAACTATAGCAATAGAACCCTAGAGTTAAGGCTACAGGAGAGTGTGAGGTTATAATACATGATATAATCCAGTATATAAGGATGACTATTTCTATGAGAAATAAAACATGAGACATGCAGCATTAGGATTTGAATGACACTGAGGAAGAAGTATATCCACTTAGATAGCAATGCAAGAGGCCAAAATCCCAGTGGCCCTAAGCAATTTTCTCCTGATGCAGAATTTGAACCCAGATGTCCTAATTCCATGTCCAGCATTTTATCCAATATATTAGATTGGCTTGGGGGTAGATTTTTCACTTCAAAAGTGAGAGCTGATCTTAGTTTTGCCTCTTCCTCCTTTTCCCACTACTCCCTTGGGCCTATAATAAAACCTTTTCAATGTATCACAAATAGAATAAATGGATTATGATAATTTTTTTCCGAAATCATTGACAGTGAATGGTTTCTAGATTAATACCTATAGTCTTTCTCAGTAGGACTTTTTAATATCTTTCTTTCTCTCTGACTCTTTAATTGAGATATCTTTTTTTTTAAATCAGACTGCAGTTTTATATATCAATTATTCATCTTTTATTTAATTAAAAAAGAAAACAACCTAACATAAAGCGATATTTCCTCAATGAAATTGCAAAGAGGAACTCAGTTATAAGAAACATCCATTAAAAATATTCAGTAAGTTCCTACAGAAAAATATCTGTAAAAGAAATAACTCTTCTTCATGGAAAGACACTGAATTTCTATTAATAAAGTAAGCAATATTATGTAAATAGAGTGATCAGAATCTCTATGGTGAATAGATTGTTTTTCTTTGTGCTGCTAAATGCTAAAGTGAATGCATTTGATATCAGTTATTTTGTCTCTCCACAAAGATTCTTTTTAAATGTAACCTGCTTGTTTGCAGGGGAAACAAAAGGCTCTGTGGTTTGAGGAACACATGGCTGCAATTTCAGATTTCTGTTCTTTTTTCTGATGTTTGGCAAATCCTTGAAAGAATCAAAAGCTGTTCTGAACAATATTATTCCTGCAAAGGCATGCATACCTTACAAGTTAGCCACAAGTTCCTGGGTTAGTGCATTAGGCACAGGACTTGTGGTCAGGGAAACTTGGATTTACATCTCACCTCAGACACTTGCTGCTAGCTGTGTAAATCTGGGCAAGCTACTTAAAGCTTCTGGTCCTCAGTTTTCTCATTTGTAAAATCAGGGAAGTTGGGCTAAATGACTCAAAAGGTTTTATCCAGTTCTAAATCTATGATCCTTTGAAATCTGCTAAAAAGTGGCCTAGGATGATGTGTGTTCATTCTACTGACCTATCTTGTGAAATCATCAACTTGGCATAGAGTCAGAGAATAATATGTGTCTGGGTATATATGTATATATTCCCAGAATACATACATATAAAAATTACTAAAGCGATGCATGGAGCTACTCATATATTTTCATATATTCACACACATGTGTATTTGCATATAAAATGTGTATATGTATATATAGTAATTCTATATATATGTATGTGTGTATTTGCACATAATACAAATATATCACATATATACATGTATGTGTATGCAAGTGTCTATATATGTGAATTTTGATTCTGGATTCAGAATATCTGAATCTAGATGCAAACTATAACATTTATTGCCTATAACTATGGACAAGTCACCTAATATTTCAGGTCCTCAATTTCCTTATTTTAGAATGAAGAAGGTGGAATAGGTGGCTTCTGAATCCCTTCCAGATTAAAGTTTTGATTCTGTAATCTGAGTCTTAAAGTTCATTTGCATAAGACTCTCTGCATTAGTGGAAGTTGATTACTTAATTCCCTGAGTTTATGTGAGGAGCATAATTGAGAGAAGAGAGATCCTGGACTTTGGATCTAAACATATGGTTCTAGATTCTCTTTAGGTCCTTAGAGGGAAATAAAGATTCTGGGAAGAAACTGACAAAGAGAAAGCTAGAACCTTGTTCATATTTCCATCTCCTGCTTATTATAGTAAAAATTTCAGGAAATGTCTTCTTGGATGAAATCTGGGACTCTCAGTTGAGCTGAACTTTCTTGCTCCCCACTGAAAAGCTAATTCATTCTGTGTACTATATGGCATATTTTCATTTGTGTAATATACTTTGATTTCTGCTAATTATCTGCTTAGATAAATGAGTATATTTGTTGTTTGCTAGATATATTTTTTGTAGAACTAGTGTTAGAGAGGAAGGGAATCTAGGCTTGATATATAGTTTGGGACACTTTTCCCTTTATGGGATAGTTATCAAGAATTCATTTTGAACCTAAATATTATTCCCCCTAGACTAACCATATTTAGTGGTTAGATAGATTTAATTCTAGTCTGGTACCTCTCTCTCTGATGAGAACAAAATGTCTGCCTTTTAGCCCTAACTTACTTCTCTCTATGCCTTAGCAGTAAATCGTTTCTTTTGGAGAACAGGAGGTAAAGGAGACCTTATGGATATCTGTTCATTCCTCAATTTGAGCCTCACTTAGATATATGTCAAGTTACACATGTAAATCTACATGGTCAAAATACACACTTTACTATGCTAAGAAAAATTAGAGGAATATGTATAAACTTTAACTACAAGGAACAACTTATTTCTTAATATTGCCCAATTGGCTCTTTACTTTTACAGCTCATTTCTCCTTTGTCTATTTCTGTTTCTCATGAGAATATTACTTAAGAATTCTGGAACTTTGAATCCCAGGATGAAATCATTCCTTTACTTGTAATCTCTTCCTGACACTCCTACCTGCTAACTTTGCCAGGCATAATTCATTGTTTCATGGGCTGCTCCCACAGGCAGATATCTGAGCTGCAGAATATCAAAGGAACTATATCCAGCCCGTATTTGGCTACAGTAGCATACACTTTTTCTGCTTATGTTTGCTAAACTAAAGGTAACTTCAATTTTTCTTCATTTTTAAAATTAGCAAAGTACCTTATAGGTTTGATTGGTTTCATTAGTTTTACAACTCTGAGAGGTATAGATCAGGTGATTGAAGCTCAGAGAGTGCCTTGCCTATAGTAACACTAGTCAACATTAGCCTTAGAATTTGAAACTAAGTTATTCTTACTCTAGATCACAACACTCCCTCTATTGTCATTCTATCTCTTGAATAAAGGAAAGGAGAAATTTTGTTACTTTGATGGAGATAGTGTTATTTTGAACTAGATTTCTCTTATCAAAAATTTCACAAAGATGGTATGACATATAATTCAAGATGGACTAGGACAGGAAATCTTCTAGACCATGGAAAGATTAGTTAATGCCTTGACAAATGTGTACTCATCAAAGAAGCTCTAAAAACATGTTTCCTTATTCTCCAAATCAAATAATTAAAGTAAAGGGCAAAGTGGGGCAAGTAATCTTTTTTTTTCTTTTTTATTAATTTTTATAATTATAACATTTTCTTTGACAGTACATATGCATAGATAATTTTTTTTACATTATCCCTTGTACTCCCTTCTGTTCCAAATTTTTCCCCTCCTTCCCTCCACCCCCTCCCCTAGATGGCAGGCATTCCCCTACATATTAAATATCTTATAGTATATCTTAGGTACAATATATATGTGCAGAACCGAATTTTGTTGTTGTTGCTGTTGCAAAGGAAGGATTATATTTGGAAGGTAAAAATAATCTGGGAAGAGAAACAAAACAAACAAACAAAAAAGCAATGCTCACAGTTTACACTCATTTCCCAGTGTTCCTTTTCTGAATGTAGCTGATTCTGTCCATCATTGATCAATTGGAATTGGATTAGCTCTTCTCTATGTTGAAGATATCCACTTCCATCAGAATACATCCTCATACAGTATCATTGTTGAAGTGTATAATGATCCTCTAGTTCTGCTCGTTTCACTCAGCATCAGTTGATGTAAGTCTCTCCAAGCCTCTCTGTATTCCTCCTGTTGGTCATTTCTTACAGAACAATAATATTCCATAACATTCATATATCATAATTTACCCAACCATTCTCCAATTGATGGACATCCATTCATCTTCCAGCTTCTAGCCACTACAAAAAGGGCTGCCACAAACATTTTGGCACATACAGGTCCCTTTCTCTTTTTTAGTATTTCCTTGGGATATAAGCCCAGTAGTAGTACAACTGGGTCAAAGGATATGCACATTTTGATAACTTTTGGGGCATAATTCCAGATTGCTCTCCAGAATGGTTGGGTTCTTTCACAACTCCACCAACAATGCATCAGTGTCTCAGTTTTCCCATAGTCCCTCCAACATTCATCGTTATTTGTTCCTATCATCTTAGCCAATCTGACAGGTGTATAATGATATCTCAGAGTTGTCTTAATTTGCATTTCTCTGATCAATAGTGATTTGGAACACTCTTTCATATGAGTGGAAATAGTTTTAATTTCATCATCTGAAAATTGTCTGTTCATATCCTTTGACCATTTATCAATTGGAGAATGGCTTGATTTCTTATAAATTAAAGTCAATTCTCTGTATATTTTGGAGATGAGGCCTTTATCAGAACCTTTAACTGTAAAAATGTTTTCCCAATTTGTTACTTCCCTTCTAATCTTGTTTGTTTGTGCAGAAACTTTTTAATTTGGTGTAATCAAAATTTTCTATTTTGTGATCAATAATGATCTCTAGTTCACCTTTGGTCACAAATTCCTTCCTCCTCCACAAGTCCGAGAGGTAAACTATCCCATGTTCCTCCAATTTATTTATGATTTCGTTCTTTATGCCTAAATCTTGGACCCATTTTGATCTTATCTTAGTATGTGGTGTTAAATGTGGGTCCATGAGTGGGCAAGTAATCTGGAAGATAAACTGAAGCAAAACCCCCTTCCTCTGGAGCCTATGAAATTCTAAGAAACAAAAAACTAGCCCTAGTTGCCTCAGTTCAGAGCTAACAATTAAATATAAACAACCAGCTTTGGGCATCACACTAAATTGAATATTATTTGGAAAAGATTAAGGATGAATATCAAATGCAATTTCTGAAAAACTGAGAGCTCACTTAAAACTGGAACCTAGACTTCTAAGATGTTTCTTCATTTATTTTGCTGACTTTATGAGCAGCATTGAGCCAAACCAAAGACCTTAAAAAAGATTCTTTTTAAATTAAAACAATTTTTTGGCTCTTAATTTCTCAGTATTTCCTGTTTTTGTTAGGATCTGAAGCAGACACCCTAAGTTGGTCCCTAAGTAACTATGACCAAAGGGGATCTACCAGATAGACAGCAATATTAATTATGTAGACATGGAGATGTCTGTTTGTCAGAATGCCTTCTAGACAAAGGACCTGAGTTTTATGTCAAGCATTTTTTCTCTAAGTCTCTATGATGTAGCTTTTTGGTTAGAAGAAGAGACCAGAAGATCTAGAGCTTGAAGAGACCTTAGAGACTATCTAGTCTAACTTTCTCAATTACAGATAAGGAAACTGAGCTTAATTGATTTGCCCAATTGCACATCAAAGGTGGAATTTTAATCCTTTGATTAGAAGCCAGTGTTCTTTCTACTATATACACTGAAGGCTTAAAGCTTGAAGTGGTTGAATAGTGTTATCAAGACAAGGTTCTTTCTGCTCAACTACTACCATCTATTTATTTTCCATAAGGTTTCTAAAGGTAAAGTCCCTCTAAAGGCCTCTTGGGGTCAGGGGTTCTTTGGTATTGCTACTGCCAAAGTGGCAAGATCCTCACTGCTCTGATGCTGTTTCTCCAATGTCTCTGTTTAGTCAAATAAATAGCCTGGGTATAGGAGGTAGGAAGGGCAGAATTATCAATATGGGAAGCAATCTTTGTGGCAACTGCTTGTGTTGGGGCTGGAAGTTTGGCTCCTCAGTGGTGGCTGTGGCTGCTGAAGACCCAGGAGAGAAAGTTCTTCCCATCCAAAGTCCTTGCACTGTTAAATGATTTGGTTTCATAAGTAGATATGATTTCATCAGTGGAAATAACAGTGAAGCAAATATATTACAAACTGCTTTGTAATAAAGAACCATGGGATTTTTCCATCTGACTTCTTGTTGCTTATCCTTCATTGACCCTTGTTTCCTTCCATTCATTGGCAGGATATGCAAGTGAACTGGATTTAAGTGAGGGGCCCTTGTGCAAAGTTATCAGCCTCACTATTACCTCCAAGTTATCTGGGTCCTGTAGCCAGATATAGATCAGGATGAGGGAAGATGGCTTTGGATGCAGTGGGAGACCTTGGCCTTTTAAAATTAAGGTCTTACTTAAATAAGTCTCATTTGGCTGAGGCAATGCCTAATCAAAGGCAATGATCAAGTGATCAAGACTAGGTAAGAAATGAAGCAGAAGATAGCCTCTTTTACCTAGTTTAAAAAAAAAAAAATCAATCTGGGAGAGAAAGACCCTTATGGTTTCTGGCCAAAACAAAAATAACTGCTATTTATATTCCCTCTGAGCCAATCAGGGCCCAAAATGAGATCAAGTGTGCTTGGCCTGGGATCTATTGTTGGTCAGTCAATGAGAATCAAAGTGATTTGGATTTAAGACATGGTCTTTAAGAAAGAAATTTAGCTTATGAGCCTCAAGATATCTTGTGAAATTTCTGGATCAAAAATTTACATTTTTTTGGGCAGAGCACCATCAGATAAGAGTATGATATGTAAACAGAGAGAGGGAAAAGGAAAAGAGCAGGAGAGAATAGGAGAGAGGGAAAGGAGAGGGGATGGAGGGGAGAGGAACTCAGTTGCCCAACTGGCAGTTTCGATTTCATTGAGTCCCCAGTGGGCTGCTCTTACTATTACTTAAAGAGGTGGTTATTTGCATTTCCTTCTCTAGGAGAATCATGACATAAAGGTGGTGATGTCCTGACTTGCAAGTGAAGTGAATTTGAGTGAGGCAAAGTCACCATCCTCAATTTCTCCTCTGAAGCCATGTGGGTCCAGTGGCAAGATATAGATCAGAATGATTGGAGATGGCCCTCATCTGATTTATAGATGAAATTTCCATTTATGTTGTTATTAAACCCGAAATTCCTTGAGAGGACAGACTGCCAATTTTTATATTTTCTTAGCACATAGTAAGTGCTTAATGAATGCCTTTTTATTTATTCATTCATATTCCTGCTGTAGTAGAAATAGGTTTGTTAATTAAGAGAACTGGGGCTCTGTTGCAGTTTATTTAAGTGAAGGCCTGAAAATAAAGACAACTAATATTCTGCTCTGTAGGGACAAATTTCCCAAATATTGGCAGGGATAAGTAGCAGGGAAATGCTCTTTAACCATCTTAATAAAATAAATTTATTTTTGGATGGAGGCAGACAGAGACTTTAGAACATCATTATTTATGGGCAGAGACCCTGGGATTAAAATAAACTTGTTTATTTACCAGATAGTTCCTCTGGGGGAGCTCCTAGGGAGCATAGTTATCTGATAGCTTCTTATGTAAATTTGGTGCTAGACTCAATTGTTTCCATCCTGGTGAAAGAGTACAAGTGCTGTCAACAGTGGCTAAACTTGGTCATGCTAACAAGATAAAATAGTCCCAGGAAGGTGGTCAAGGACAAGAAACTGATTGTCCTGTCACAATATGACTTCATATAATAAAAAAAATTTGTGCCTCAATTTTGTTAATTAATTCTGCAAATTTGAACTTTTCTTATGATGGGTGATATAGAATGTCTAAAGGGAACATGTATAGACACTGTGGCATATAGGACAAAGTGCTGTCCTTGACATCTGGGAGACCTATATTCAAATACCAACTCTACCAAATACTACTTGTGTGATCCTGAGTAAAACCTCTAACTACTTAATGACCCAACTCCCTCTCTAAGTCCTCTGAATTTCAAATCAGGTAACAAACTGTATCAGTAGAAGTTTCTTATTAGGAGCAATATGTGCTCATTTAAATCACAAGTCTGACAAAAATAATTGATCAGAATTTATTAAGCATCCACTATGTGCCCAGTATCTGCTAAGCATTGAGGATATGAAAAGAGGCCAAAGTTGGGCCCTTCCTCAAGGAACTAACAATCTATATCAAAGCTCAAAGCTACTGTGAAAGAGTAATAGAATTCTCAGATTTATTTCATGGTATTTGGAAGTTCAATGTACAGAGGTTCAGATTTGGAAATGGGGTGTGCAGTAGATGTAGTAGATAGAGCCCAGGGTTTAGAACCAGAATACCTACTGATGAGGTAAATATGAACCAAATGATGAGGTAACATGATGAGGTAAATACCTAATAGTGAGGTAAATACCTCAATAGGATTAAGTGAGGTCTAGTGGCAGGATTTGAGGTACAGGGAGTCACACAGAACTCCCCTGCAATCCCTTAGGATTCGGTGCAAGGATACAAAGTTAAATCAGGTCTAGTGGCGGCGAGAGTCCCCTGTAAATGAATTTATAGGCCAAAAACCTAGATGGGTAAAAAGATGTTTATTGCCAGGTTTGGAAGCAAGGTTAAGGTCTGGTTAGTAAAAGGCATTAGATAGAGGAAAATATACCCGAAAGCGGTGGGGACAGAGAATCTCTGATGTAAACATCTTGGCTGGCATCTTTCAAATCTCTGACCAAAGATGATTCTAGCTTTGCTTTTTTTATCTGCTTGAAGAAATAATGGGTGGATTCCTGATTTTTGGCGGGCTTTTCAGATAGTTGGGGGTTGGGTTATCCAAGCCAGCTAAGATCCGGTGGGGAGGGGCTGGGTACAAGCCCAAACTAGTTTGACCAGATCTTGTTTCAAAGGTCAATCTCATTGTTAATCTCATTCCACACAAAGGGAGACACCTTCCTGGGACTATTTTATCTTGTTAGCATGACCAAAGCTTCCCGGACTGAGTAAATTAGCAAGGACCTGTCAAACAAGGAACTCCTCCTTCCCCTGAGCAGATATTCTTGCCCCACAAGTAACCTTTGTGATGAAAACACCTTCATTATCCTGTATCAGCATACCTCTCTTCCTCTATTCCCATCTTGGCAATTGCTGACAGATATAATGCACATATGAGTTCATTATCCACTAAGAACTTTAAGTCCTCTGTAATTGTCTAGACCTTGCCCTTACTTTTCTTCTTCTTCTTTGCTTCTGACTTTAAATGACATCCTTCTACTCACAATTACAGCTAGATCATCTTGATCTGCCTGTTGTATCCTTTAAAGAGATAAAAGGTTCCTTATGGCCGCAATAATGCTTCTGTGAACTTTTCGAATTCAGAACTACTGTCTCAGCACCTCGAGCTTCCTCATTATTTGTATCTTCCCTCCCTCCCTCCCTCTCTGATTCCCTGACTCCCTGCTTCTCTTCTCTTCTTCCTTCCTTCCTTCCTTCCTTCCTTCCTTCCTTCCTTCCTTCCTTCCTTCCTTCCTTCCTTCCTTCCTTCCTTCCTTCTTTCCTTCCTTCCTTCCTTTCTTCCTTCCTTCCTTCCTTCCTTCCTTCCTTCCTTCCTTCCTTCCTTCCTTCCTTCCTTCCTTCCTTCCTTCCTTCCTTCCTTCCTTCCTTCCTTCCTTCCTTCCTTCCTTCCTTCCTTCCTTCCTTCCTTCCCTTCCTCAGATTGGGATTTGGAAATGCAGGAAGACTTTAGCTATGTATCCATGCTTCTATAAAAGAAATAGGAAGAAAGGATTTATAAAAGTAGTCAAATGAACAACTTGAACTTTTCATTTCACACACTCAGAATATTAAAGCTACTAGAGATTTTCACCTTTGTTTTATATGTAATGGTATAAGGGTTTTATGATGTGCTGGTGAGCATGACTATTACTCCTTCTTTCTTGCCACTTGTGTAAACCTTTATACTCTTTCCCTTGGAAAAATATTTCTCTTGATCATACCTGGGGGAGGGGGAGGAAGAAAAATGGCAAAATACATCTTCTAATATTAATCCAGATAGTCATAGCCTAATATCTCTTCTCCTTCCCTTAGTCAGACTAACTCATTCTTTGTTTAATATTTTGTATATGTCTTCTACCTTTCCCTCTACCATTTTTTCTTCCTCACCTCTCCCTTCTCTCTTCTCCAGACTGTCTCTTCCTCCCTTCCCTTCCTTCTCTCCTCTCTATCTCATGACTAATACTGCTTCCTTCAATAGCTTTTTAGTATCCATCTTTGCTGCTTGTTTTACTGGTCCCAATCCTTCTACTGCTGCCCTTTTACTCCTCTTGGCTTTCACATGTCTTCAGTAGTCCACATTCAAATGGGCTGGCAAAGTGGATCTGTGAGTTCTCTCTCTGAGTTCTTGGGTTAGGGCAAATGTCTTGAGGCATCAAGGAAGAAAATGTTCATGTGAGTCAGAAGCATCTACCTCTTTAATCTGTTCTTTTTAGCACCACCAACATAATGCTACATAGAGATAATGTAGCTCTGAAGAATTTCAAACATAGAGAGTTCAGTTCCCTCATTTTACAAAGAAAACTGGTGATGAGAGTTAGGAAAGGGAGAATCCATTTTGGTTTGGTGCAAAGATAGTCTAGTGACAGCACAGAGTCTCCTGTAAAGGAATTTACAGGCCCGAAAACCTAGATTGATAAAAAAGGTTTATTGTAGGGATTTGGAAGTAAGGATAAAGGTAGAAAGACGCCAGGGCCGGAGGTGGTCACCGAGTGGACAGGAACCCTTGGCATGGCTGACATAAGAATGCCATGTTTAGGCTCCTGCAAAGAGTGGGCTTCCAGGGTTTCCCCTTTTATAATCTTGAAGGTGGGTGGATTCCCAGGCTCCTGGATGGTTTTGGCTAAGGTTAGTATTGAATAGAATTCAATGGGTTTTTAGATAAGAAAGAAGCTGTTTGTGGGAGTTGGGGAAACCTAAGCAGATAGTGGGAGGCTGGGAAAGCCCAAGTTAGCTCAGATACAGTGGGGGCTGGGAAAGCCTGGATATCATTGGAATCAGAAAGGAATCTTAAAGGGACCTCAACCCCCATCACTGGGACTTGGCCCAATTCATAAAGCTAGCAAGCAACAGAGATTGGACCTGACCACAATTGTCTTCTGATCCCCTGTGTATTTTACATTCCAATATGCCATTCTCATGAATGAGTAGCTGATTCTAACATGCTTCTTAATCTCAACTTTTTGTATTGCACTCCCAGTATTTTTCTTTCTCCCCATTACTTAGACCTTCCTAGTGCTTAGCCATTTATGTAATCCTGAGTCTGGATTCCCATTTACTCCAGTTTTTTTAGCTACCACCTTGTCCTCCCTCCCTGGACTATGCCAATCAATGCTTTTTTAGGGGAGACTTCTGTACAGATATTGGATTGTCTCCAATTGTCTGAGACTACGCTGTCAACTGTTGTTGTAAGAGGAGCTTCCCATTAGTCACTATATTGGTTTTCAGATGACATATCTAAAGCACCTCCCACAAAAGAGACTTATTCTTGGTGGCTATCATATTCTCATCAGGACAGCTAAAACCAGAGAAACTGGCAGAAGCAATTCTTAGGACCAAAGTTAGAAATCATCAAACCAACCAATATATTTATTGAATACCTATATGCATAGCTCAATATGTAAGATACATTGAGATTAAGAAAATTTTTCCCTAAAACAATTAATATCTAATTACAGGGGTAAGGCCATAGTTAAACCATAGTTAAATAATTTACAATAAATGACAGTCTATTATGTCTCCAGTGTAAGAGGGTTGGAAATGATGACCTTATAGATAGAATTCCTTCCAAGTCTGTATAATAAGTGCCAAAGGAGAAGTTGAGTAAAAAATGTGAACCCTGCAGAGGCAATTTTTTTTTTTTTTTTTTTTTTTTTTTTGCAAACATTGAATGGAGCCATTTTTTTTTGCAAGACACTTTTTTTTTCCATCCTGGAGAAAATGACTTGAGTTATTCAATCATTATCAACTCACTTTACCACCATCTGTTGCTCTGAAACAGGGATAGTACAGTTAGCATTTCCCTGATGATTTCTTATAGCACTCTGTAATATGTTACAGAATTTTATATTCACAGAAATAATTTTCATGTGGATGCAATTGTCTCCGGGGTAATGGATTCTATAGGATTTGACTCGATTACCTGAAAAAAAAAAAAAAAAAAAAACCTAACCCAAATCAATGTATAAATACTTAATGCCTCTCAGCTTCTGAATTACAGGAAGAACTCTGTTGAAACACAATAGATTTAAGTGATTCAATCACAGCTTAAATCATTCATTTTAAAAAATAAAATTCATCAATAGTGGTTAGTATATTCAGTAGTAAATGCCATTTTCAAGGTTAATGTGAATTATTTACTATGATGGTCATTGTGTAATAACAGTGAATTGCATTTTCTCATAGTCATTTCAAATTTTTTTATTTTGGATAGTTCCTGATAATAACTAAAGGAATATATAATTCCATGGTCTAAGTATGTCACCCTCCTCATCCGTGGGGTATGAATCAGCATGTAAATTAAAAATGAATCATTACATTCACTTGTCAATTCCAAAATATATCAGCAAGGTATATGTCAAAAATGTCACATTGGGAGATAGGACAAGTCATCTGAATATACTCCTTTCCTGAAAATACATTGCATGCTATATAATTTTGTCAGCATCGTTTAACTCAGATTAATTAATAGGGTGAGAGGAACAGAGTGACTTGGTTTTAATGTGGTATAGTGGTTAGTGAATTGAATTTGAATTAGGCAGAACATCTGGATTTAGATCCTGGCTTTGGATCAATCATTAAATAATACAAGTCTTACGGTATCCTCTAAAATAATAGTGATACTTTGTGGTAGTGGAGGGAGGGAGGGAGGGATGGTAAGTAGGCAATATCCTTCCACATGTGCTCCCAGTCTTTGATCATAGTTTTAAAATTAACTGTAATATTCAGGGAAAAAAAGAAAGATAAAGTCTCAAGTCAAAAGAATAGGCATCAATATAGTCTAGGATGACATATCTTTAAATTTCATGGTTCTATACCCATATAAACTATAAATCCTTATATAGTCTGAGAAAAGTATAAGGATCACCTCTGGACAATTTATTTTAAAAGTGGGCTCATGTGGACATAAGATTAATTTTCTTTTCTTTTTTATTTAAATTGGAGCTTGATATTATCCTATAAAATTTTCTGATTTTGCAGACCAAAAATTAAAGCTTAGGGAGAAGTGACTGTCCAATATCACATGGGTAGAAAGTGGTTAATTCAGAGCTTGAGCTCAAGTCATCCAATTCAAAAGCCTAAAATTTGAACTCAAATCCTTTGACTTGGAAGCCAAAGTGGTGTTTCCCATTAGGGCATTTAGAATATAGTAGTATGGAGTGTGGAGGGCTTGATTTTTTTTTTTTTTAGTTCCTGTGTTTATATTTAAATTTCAATTCCTAGTCAAAAAGTATAGCCAAAAAATTAATATACTGAGCACTTTTTTATTTTTAATGAATTACCAACACTCCACTTATTAGTAGCAAAATGATCATCTTTAAAAGATGTACATTTTTGACGTAGGAACAGTGTCATTAAAAATAAAATAAAACATTTATGGCCCTATGTGTATGCACAGAGATGCCACTTAATTACAGATTCAAATAAATGACTCTCTCAGGGAACTCTTTGGCACATTTGTATGTAGTTACTTTGGGGAAGCAGCGTATTTATCTTTAATAGATTTTGAGAACTGTACTCTTTGCAAAAAACGAAAAAAGAAATAACACCTTAGGGAACAAGCATGATAAAATCATTAATTAAAATATTGAACTCAGCTAACATCTTACAATGGAATTATTACTGCTGGAATAAAGTTTGACCATTTTCTTTTCCTAGAAAGTGATTCTACTGGTGAAATGGTGGGAGAATAACTACAATTTGATTGATGAAGAAATATACTTAAGCATATATATGGATCTATCTTTATTCAGTTCTTAACTGCTATAAAATATGTCACTATAAATATTCTGGTGTATTTGGAGCCTTTTTTAATATATATGAACTTTGTGATATATATATATATATATATATATATATATATATATATATATATATATATATATATATATATAGTGTGTGTGTGTGTATGTGTTATGTGTGTATGTATATATATATGTGTGTATATATATATATATATGTATATATATATTCACCTGTGTTAAAAATATATTCATTTATCCTATATCTCCCTATCCTGAAAGAACTGGCAGATATTATTACAAAGCAATTGTCAGTGGTATTTGAAAGATCTTGGAAAACAGGTGAGTCACTCTCATGTTGAAAAAGGACAAATGTTTAGTTTTTTAAAAGAGAGAAAGGGAGAATTTTTAAAAAGTGGAGGAGGAGAGGGCCTGCCAGCAATAAACCAGTGAGTTTGATTTTAAGTCATATCAGAACTGCATAGTCACTGGGATGGATTCAAACCATAATAACATTGTCAAAAAGATAGGTTTTTATTTTTCTTTTTTGAAAGTAAGTTTTAATTTGTCTTTAATTTTTATATTGCCTGTATTTCCCAATGGTGCCCTTCTCCCAATCTCTCCTATAAAATCATTCTTTAAAGCAAAGTATGAAAATTAGGGAGAAAATCAAGAAAACCAACTTACATATCGAATATTATCTGCCATATCCCATATTCCCTCTACATCTCCATAAAGAAATAAAGAAATTACTTTTGGATATCTTTTCTTTGGAGGTATGTGTCAATATTTATCATTATAATTTCACAGTATTTGGTTTAAATATTTTAGCATTGTTGTATTGTTTCCATTAACATTGCAGAAGTCCTTGTATATATTCATTTTCTGTTATTGTTTACTCCATTTTGAAGTGGTTCATATGTTTTCCTATGAATCTTGATAATATTCTGTATTTCTTAGCACACTAATATTTCTTATATTTATCTGCTAAAATTATTTTTAGTCATTTCTATTCAGTGAACATATCCTTTATTCAGTTCTTAACTGCAATACAATATGCCACTATAAATATTCTGGTGTGTTTGGAGTCATATATATATATATATATATATATATATATATATATATAAACTCTCTGTGAGGTATATCTATCTTTCTCTCTCTCTTTATCTATCTATCTAGTAATTCTGAATCAAAGAGTATGAATATTTTAGTCAGTCTCTTAGTATAATTCCAAATTACTTTCCAAAAAGGTTGGACCAATTCACAGCTCTAACAAAAATGTATTAGCAAGTCTATAAGTATACAATTCCTTCAATCTTCACTATTCTCATTTTTAAACATTTTTACCCATTTACTGGTTGCAAGGAAAAATTTCAGAATTGTTCTGATTTGCTTTCTTCTTCTTATTGTTAATATAGATTAATTTTCATTTGGTTGCTATTGGTTTGTGACTCTACATATCTCTGTTTTATCATGTGATCACTTATCTATTGGGGGATGCTGCTATTGTTTTGTTTTATATATTTACATATATACTGCCTATATACCTTGATTATCAAACTCTTATGAAATATATTTGTTATATTCCTCTCCTCAATGAACTATTATCATTCTTATCCTAGTTGTATTAATTATATTCATGAAAAAAATCTTTTGAATTTCACATATAACACCAGCTTCAACCCTAAATCCCTATTTCAAATATCAAATTTATCAGTTATATTTTTCCTGATCACCTATATTCTTTGATTAAAAATCAATTTGCTAGACATTGTTCTGAAAATTGCCTGGTTTGTTCTTTTCCATTCTTACATGATTTCTTTTTTTTTCACTGTACTTAGCACCTCATCAGGAAAATAGTAAGCACTTAACAAATATGTATTGATGATTAATTGTTGATATCATTTTTAATACTCAAAAAGTATGATCTTGAGCATGGTTCAATCTAGATCTACTTCATCTTTTATTAAATTTAGCTAAAATTTGTCAGCAATCAATATCTAGTGTAATGATTTGTAGGAGGCCCTTAATATTTTTGCTTGAGTGAGTAAAAGAATGAAAGCAAATACAAATGACAGAAAATAATATTCAAAAATGAATAGCTTCCTATTAAATACCCTTTACGGTTCTGATTCATTGTGGCATATTAGGAAAACTGATTTCACATCCCATCTGACACCGATCAGTGTTGACTTCAGGCAAGTCACTTTACAGCTTTAAGCCTCTGTTTTGTCAGTTGTAAACTGGTGACAATAATACAATCTTCCAGAGTTGCTGTGAAGAAAACACTTCAGTTAACCTTCAAGAGTCGGAAGAATGCATTATTACTAATGAAAAAATGACACTATAACACTATCCTTAGTAAGGCAAGTGGTTTCTTGCCATAGTGATAGACTTGCTCAGTATCTCACCCATCCCTTCTTGTGAACAATATGCTTTTTGAATGGATTCTTAAATGATAAAACTTACAGTCAAATAGCCACAAAACAAAACAAAGTTAATTGACCCATAAGGGAATATGATCTTCACTAATTGGCCCCATCTTCCAAATCACTGAACTGACTTGGACAATACTTCCCATAAATGTTATATTTATTTCATAAAGAAAAGTCAGAAAGAAATTTTTCTATGGCTCAGCAGTCCTTTGGAATAGCAGAACCAATTAGAGGGAAACTATTTCTTTGTCAAGCAAATTTCTGGCTCAGTTAATTTTTAACTGTTGTCTGATTTAGGAAATTGATGTAGAAATTTTCTACTTCTTTCATGACAAGACAGAAATAGAAACACTGAGGATTTAACTTTTAAGGAGCTCAAATAGCTTAACAAACATTCTCATCCTATCTCATGATTAAATATGCGCCAAAAAAAAAATGACATGGTCTACATGCTAATATTGGAGTTTCACAGTCACCACTCTACTGTAGACCATCATCAGCCCTTCCTTGGATTATTGATGTATCTCCTACAATATTGCTCTTGTTGATTCATGTCTCCCCTCTCCAATCTATCCTTCAAGTAACTGTGAAAAAAAATGTTTTGGGGCAGCTAGATGGCGCATTGGATAGAGCACCATCCCTGAAATCAGGAGGACCTGAGTTCAAATCTGGTCTCAGACACTTAACACTTCCTAGCTGTGTTATCCTGGGCAAGTCACTTAACTCCAATTGCCTTAACTCCAGTTTTTCCTCAATTACATGTAAAACCATTTTCAATATTTATTTTGCAAAATTTTGAGCTCCAGTTTCTCTCTTATTCTCTCTTCTCTCCCCATCATTGAGAAGGCAAGCAATTTGATACAGGTTATATATGTGCAGTCATGTAAGACATATTTCCATATTAGTAATTAGTTGTGAAAGAAAACAGATTAAAAAAACAACAACAAAGAAAAATGAAGAAAATAAAAAAAAAGGTATGCTTCAATCTGCATTCAGATTCCATCAGTCCTTTCTCGGGAAATATATATAGCATTTTTCATTATAAGTCCATCTTAAGTCTAAGAATTGCCTTGGATCATTGTGAAAACAGTATGCTGTTTTCCTCTCAATAGTTCCCTATGAACTCTAGGATCAAATACAAGCTTCTCAAGGAAGCGTTTAAAATCTCTCATGATTTAGATCCAGTCTCTCTTTCTAATAAAATTACATATTATTTCCCTTTTGCATTCAGTCACTTTGACCGTATTGCTTTTCCTTTCATGCCAATTTTTTTCTCTTATCTCTATGTCTTTGCTCAGGTTTTTTTGCTCTATGCCTCGAATGTCCTTCTTCCTTCAGTATGATAATGACTTTATGTGTGTTTTATTATTGTAATCCCTTTGGAATGAATTCAAACAGCTCTTGATGAGATGTGAGAATACTGTCATTCATACTCTTTAGAAGTAAAAGATATTGTAACAGCACCTCCTCCAAGAAGCTTTTCCTTATTCCTTAGCTGTTAGTATACAACTCCCCAGAAGATAACTTTATATTTAGTTTGTGTATGCATATATGTATACATACATATATGTACATGTTTTTGTTTTGAGATTTTTTAGTCACACCCAACTCTGTGATATCATTTGGTATTATCTTAGCAAAGATGCTGAAGGAGT
The DNA here is from genome assembly GCF_048593235.1 of Sminthopsis crassicaudata. Lineage (NCBI taxonomy): Eukaryota > Metazoa > Chordata > Mammalia > Dasyuromorphia > Dasyuridae > Sminthopsis > Sminthopsis crassicaudata. Next base: position 120,488,978 of record NC_133619.1, on the reverse strand, counting down.
TTGCCATTTCCTTCTCCAGTATGTGCATATGTAATTATATATATGTAAATTTATATACACATACACACATGTGTATATTCACATGTTATTTGCCCCCAACAAAATGAAAACTCCTTGCAGGAAAGGGCTAGTTTTTATTTTTTAACTCTATCCAGAGTCCAAGTAAAGAGTTTATGTGTTTAATAAATGCTAATTAATTGACTGACAATTTTGTCCCAGAGGACTTGATTATGGCTGCCCCTAGGCAGAGTTATGTGATAGGACATGTTTGGTTTTGACTCTAATATTCTCAGGTTTCTTGATCCCATTCCTTCCTTCTGCCTATCTTGTCTTACCCCAATTCCTGCTATCAAAAGCAGACTTTTAGAAAAGCATCCAGGAGTGGCATTTACACTTTAACAGCCTAACACACTGACTTCAGGGTGTTGGGTAAAGAAGGCATTTCAGAGATCAACAAAGTATTTCCAGAGCAATTGAAATTGTGGCATTCAAATGATCATTTACTCCAGCTATACATCAGTTAGGTGCTGTTCTTTACCTTGTATACATTCAGAAAATAGAAACCACCTGTCACATGTTCCATCTTGTCTTCTATCCTCAAGGTCCCTCATGACAGAGTGCCTATTATTCTCTCCTTTGTTATGATCTTTGATGGTGAATAACTTTGTCAAGAATAATCTCTTCATTGATCTCATTCCTGTAGTAGACAAACATTTTCAAGTCAGTGACTGTCTCACTTTTGTATTTGCATGCTCAATGCCCAACAATGGTACTTAAATAATAAATGCATATTTACAAATTGTCTTGTCTCCTTTGGAAGCTTGACACCTCCCCATTCCAACATTTCTTCTCTTTCACATCTTCATTCTCTTTTTATTTATTCTTCTCTGTAAACATGCTCAGGTCTCCTCCAGGCTGGAAAAAGAAAACACAAAAAACCAATAACCTTCTTTTGACTCTTCCATCCTCTCCAACTTTTACAATGAATCTCTTCTGTTTCACAACTACACTCCTAAAAAGTGTTGGATATACTTATTTGTCTACATTATCTCACCTTTATCTCCTTTCTCAATCTCTTGAAATCTGACTTCTGATCTCACTATGTGAGCTCACTTTTTTTCTTCAAGGAAACTAGTTATTTTTAAATTTCTCAATCTAGTGGGCTTTACTTGCTACTCATCATTCTTGATTCATTTGTGAATATCAATACTGTGAGTTAACCCCTTTTCTGGGAAGCTATCTTTCCTCTTGACTCTGGGACATTACTTTTTCTTGTCTTTCCTCCATGCAGTCTGGTTGCTCCTTCTAAGTCTCTACAGATTATTTTCAAATCTCTATATATAGTCATCTTCTAACTCCTGAACCATAGGTATGTATTAATGTTGAGTTCAAGAGTTTTGGTTCATAGTAGATTTAAAAATAATTTAAAGATATTCTCTTGTAATCACGAAAGGCTTTATTAATGTAAAAGTGAAATGGACTTGTCTCTGAGAGAGTCTAGTAAAGTGTTGGAAAATTAGGAGAGCTTGCATAGTGGAAATTTGAACTTCAGGTTAATAGCCTATATGGGGGAGCAAAGTCATCATGTATATAAGAGAAATAAGAAATCAGGATGCAGTTTTTTCCAGGTAAGGAGTATAATTAAGACCAGTTGGGGGGAAGTGGCTTTTACAGAAAAATAAAAAGTCATGATGAAGCTTTTATAGGAGACAAGTAAAGAGCAACAGAGAAGAAGTTTATTGTTCTGCATTCCTTAGCTAGATATGAAGCTATGAGTAGACCCTGGACTCTAGATTCCTGGATATATTTTAAGCATTTCAGGTTTAACCAATTAAAATATAAATTACTGAATTTATCTCCAAGTCTTTCCCTCCTTCAAACTTATCCATTCCTACTTAAGGCACCTTCATTTTTCTATTTGTGAAAATACACAACCTTCAACTCATTCTTTACTTCACCTTCTGTCTTAATATTTATAGCTAGTTACTAAGTCTTGTTGAACCTACCTCTACAAAAAAAGAGTGGGCAAGACCCATCTTTCTTTGTTCAAATCCTGTCTCAGATACTAACTTTGAAACTTTGGGCAAATCATTTAACCCTATTTGTCTCATTTTCCTCTGCAAAATGAACTGGAACATCTCTGCCAAGTTCAAGCAAGAATATCTCTGCTAATGGGTTCATGAAAAGTCAGTCATGGCTGAAATGATTGAACAATAAAAATGCCCTTGTTCCCACATAATCTAGTTTATAACACGTAATCCTAATTCATATATGCATAACTTTTTACTTGTGCTTTTACAATAACTTCTTAGTTGATTTGCCTGCATCCTGGCTCCCCATTTCTGTAATCTATTTTGACACAACTTTATTTTTTATTTTTATTTATTTTTTTATATTTTATTTTTGAGGCTGGGGTTAAGTGGCTTGCCCAGGGTCACACAGCTAGGAAGTGTTAAGTGTCTGAGACCAGATTTGAACTCGGGTCCTCCTGAATTCAGGGCTGGTGCTCTATCCACTGCACCACCTAGCTGCTCCCTTGACACAACTTTAAAATAAATATTCTTAAAACACAGATTTGACCATGTTGCTATCTCTCATGAAATATCTTTAGTATATCCTTATTGATAGGTCTTATATTAAAAAAGGTTGTATCTTAAGGATTTAGCATAATACCTGGCTCTTAGTAAAAACACAACAAATGATGGCTAATTAGTTAGCAATAAAGTGGTTATCACTGGGAAGCCTACAATGTAAATTATTTTCCTATTCTTTAACTGAGATGATCACCCATCCTTTGGAGTCATACATTATTGTTAATTGTCCTTTCTTCTTGAAAAGGATCATGATATCAGGAAGGTAGTGCCATGACATGCAAATAAATTTTATTTAAGTGGGAGAGAGCTATGCAAAATCAACAGCTTTACTCTCTCCTCTGACGCCATCTGGGTCTAGTGGCAAGATATAGATTACGCTATTTGGAAATGGCCCCAGTAATCCCTTTCATGAATTCTCTGTATTACTCAAAAAAGAGCTATTAGTTTTTTTTTTTCCAGTATGCGACATTTCCTAGTTCACTTCTGTACTTCAGTATAAGTAGTCCTCCATGTCTGGAAGGTACATTATTCTCACATTCCCTTTGAAAAATCACTTGTTTCCTTCAAAGCATAACTTTCTTGTCCCCATCTTTGTGAAGCCTTTCCTGAAACTCTGAGTTAGTAGTATCATCTGTTTTGAATTTACATATTCAATTTGTTTGTTTACATATTTATCTTCTTTCTCCTCAGTAGAAAATAAGCTCCTTGATATTAGGATTGTTTTCTTTTTGATTTTATATTTCTACTACTTAAGGCATGCCTGATGAATAATAGGTACTTAATAAGTGTTAGTTGATTTTAAAAAAAATGAATAACTGGAGAGCAGGATTCAATAAATAGGCCTTCACATTCTTGTGCCTATACTATACTGATCTGTTAGATAGTCAAGGTTATACTATTAACATTATTTCATGATTTTGTTGAAGATATAACATCTTTAGTGAAAGGTCTGAAACTACAAGGAGTGGATGTATTAAGATCTGCCTCCACTATTTCACTACTCTGAAGTTTTAAAGAGCTATAGTAGTCCTACTAAAATTTTACTGGACTCCCTTAACCTCTATCCAGTCATTTTACCTGCAGGGCTTTTTTTTTTTTTTTTATCAATGGGAATTTTCAACTTGATTTGGCATTTATTTGTATTGAGCACTGAAATAGTTGGCTGAAGGTTTAATACTGTTATGTGAGTGAATATTTTCCTTTCTATTAAATATGTAGTCAGTCCACATAAAAGTCTTAAACATTTTCCCCAAAACTTTATATCTTTCTTTTATTAAGCCTTCTCCCTCACCCCCAGAATTCATTATACTAGTTCCCGCATCTGCAAATGATGATTCACTGCTCATCTGAAAATTGGAATGCACCAGGTCAGGGAGAAAGTGAAACTATCCTCCCACATTGAGTTGAATATTACACTACTCTACCATGAGGTGGCTACCCCCAGCTAATCTCATGATTACCTACTAACTCTCCCATTTTCTTTGACTTCTTGAGCTCCATTTTCTGTTTCTTCCGTGAGCATTCTTTTTATTCCTAGGTTTCTTCATCAGTCCCCTACTACTTACAAGGTGCATTTGATGAGGCTTCCATGTTAAGTGTAGTTAGCAGAGGAATTGATAAAAATTAATTCCTGAAGCAGGCAAGGAGAGGGCTCTGATAGAGATCAGTTTAGCTCCTGTGGTCTCACTCTCTGGGGAGGTAACCCAGTCTGAAATCCAAATTCTGTCAAACCCCTGAGGTCTTGAGCAATCTCACCTTGCCATGCCCTGTCAGAATATTCATGTCCTTGAGGTTAAATTTTTTCCTATAAAATCTACTTAAGGCCATTCTATAGCTGCTGCTTTCCTTTGGGTCAGTCCACCATGGCACTCTGCCTCGTGGTGTATTCCTCCTTCCCCTCCCCCTATGCCATGTGGTATCTCCCCTGACTTCACTATGCTTTCCAACCCCACTTCTCTCCTTCTAGCTAACTCTTTTAGGGTGCTAAGTCCTTTTTGGTATTTAGCCTGCCAGTTAAGACCATGCCCCAACCTCCTGGCATGCTCCCTTTCTCCTGAGGAACTCGTCTTTCATATGCTCTCCCACTCTTATTTCATATTTGCCATTCTCAGTATCTGTTATATCTCTTCATTTTGTCTGTTACTTCTTCCCTAAATAAGTCTACCTTCTGCCAAAGAAAATGGCCATTATGAACTCTTCACATGACGGAAACCCAGCTTTTGGTGCTTACCAACATCTGGTGTCTACATCACCTGCATTATGTTGGTGCTCAAACCACATCAGATTTATATTTAAATCCTACTATTGCTACCGCTGGGATATTACTGTCTTTCCCTTGATTTAACTAGGTACCTAAATAAAAAGTTCATTCCAATTAGATGAAGGCTGCCATTGCTGCTTTTATGGGTTGCATATGTGTGCATACATATACAAATTGAATCAGATGTTTAGAACTAGAATGGAACTCAGAGACCATCTAATCCAATTCTTTTATTGTAGGAAGTAGATTAATTAATGTCTGCTTCAACTAACAATGCTTTAATTTTTAAAGTTGTAGTCTTACTGGAATTTTTATTGGGATATATATATATATATATATGCATACATACATTAATATATCATACAATATTTATAATGTATGTTATTACATATTAAATATATATATATATAAATAACTTAAAGCAAAGAAAATACCTATAAATAAAAGAATGACTAAACAAATCATGGCACATAAATGAATAGGAATATTACTGATGTTTTAGAGAAGACATATTATATTATCTTATATCAACTGATTTAGAATGGTAAAAGTAAAACCAGAACAACAATGTATAGAGTAAATACAGCAATGACAAATGAAGGAATGATAAAACAAAACTCAACTTTGTGTAATGATAATGATCAAACTTGGCCCTGAAAAAATGTGGAGAAAATGATCCTCCCTTCCTACATCATAAAGATTGGAGACTTTGTGAGATATTGAATCTGATGTCAAATATGGTCAGTGTTTTGGTTTTGTTGAATTGTCTTTTTTTATATATTAGTTATGAAGGCAGTCTTACTGGATAGTGAGGAAAACTTTTTAAAAATGAATTTAATGTAAAAATAAAATAGAAGAAAAAATCATCTTAGGGGATCTAGACTTGTAAGATCTTATATAACAATTTTGCCGAAAGTCCCATGTTCAATTTTCAAATGACATATAATAAGCTAGGGATTAAGATAAAAGTAAGTCATGCTCTGGCAAGAATAGTGTCAAGAGCAATTGAACTATGGTTAATAGTGAATGCTAGAGAGACGTACTATAATTGTTGGGAACTTCCAGTTAGAAAACTCCCTCTAACAAAATAAATCTGAACCTTTTCTGCAATTTAGAATCTTAGGGAGTTTCTTATAATCCTGAGAAGTTATGTGATTTGGTCAGGGTTACACAACCAGTAAATTTCAGAGGCAGAACATGATCATATATGTTAGAAACAAGCCTGACCTCAATACTGTTAGTTTAGGTTCAATGCTGGAATGATATGAGACATTCCTATGTTTAATTAACAGAAAGTGTTTACTTAATTATAGCATAAATCAGCAAGGATATATACAGCAGCATTTAGTTTGACTTTCTTAGTGGATTTATTAGACGCCTTAAGGAAGTCAGCTAGGCAGGGTCTGATGGCCCATGTGGTCTCTATTTGGCTTGCCCATCCTTATTCTCAGTTCAGAGATTTCATGGTAGGACTTTTTATGCCCTTAGATAATAAGTAAACTGTCATCAAGGCAATCAGGAGATATTCAGGTTCTAGCACAGCTTTGTGACTTTGGGGAAAATTCAACACTGTGGAGGATGGGAAGATGAAGAAGAGTGGGCCCAATGAATGTTGTGGGGAACTTCTGGTAGATATTAATCCAGTCTTCCTGGCTCCAAGGACTTGTCTCTATGCACTCTGTCACTAGTATTCCAGTGGTGATAAAGACTACAAAAGGGCTTTTAAAGCTGTATTGGGAGCAGGAAAAGGATTAGGAAAAGGAGAGAACTACCATTAGGGATAGTTAAAGCTCTAATAATGGGTAATTGAAAAGGCAGAAATTCTGGTCTATTGATTAATGGATTGATGACAACCCACAGGGCAATTTTTCTCACAGTTCTATAGGATTCTGACCTTGGATCCATTCTGTTGGACACTTTTTAAAATTACTTGGATGAAAGCATAAAATATTTATTAATATGTAAATGACACAAATTTGGAAGAATAGTTAATATTCAGATAGTCTCAAATGGCTTAGTATTTTTTTTTTTAAGCTTTAATATCTTAAATAGCTTTTGAAATACCTTGGGGACAGAATTAGGATTTCCAAAAATACTGATAACATGGGACAGTAGGCCAAAGTTAAGAACATGAAACTGAACAGTAATAAAAGCAAAGTTATAAACTTCAGTTTAAATAATGCATTGCACAAGAGCTAGATGGAAAAGATATGTCTGGAAGGCAGTTCATATGAAAATAGATCTAAGAGTGTTACTTGCTTCAGATGCAAAATGAGTCAAGACTCTGGCATGACAGTAAAAAAAGTGATTTGCTTTTAAGCCATATTAATAGAAATCATATTAGGAAAAAGGAAAGTAATCTTCTGTTATAATCTGATCAGACCACATCTAAACTATCAATTCTACTTCTTGGCAATGTATCATAAGGATCATGGAGAAGTAAGAATAGGTTTTATAGAGTAGCAAGGAGAATTACCATATTAGAGGCATTTCCCCGCATGTCCAATCAGCTGTCAATTTCTATCTCCCAAGATCTCTGAATCTGTCTCCTTTCCATTTACTTGACAATGCTTTAATTCAGTACTTCGTCTTTATCATCTTTTGTCTATAGAATTGTAACAGCCTTTAATTGATCCTCCTGCTTCAAGTTATTTCTCATTCCAATCCTTATTCCATACTTACTGTTTATCTACATTTCCAAAAAGTTATGCTCCTAAATCCCAGTTTTGATAATGTCATTCAATTACAATGGCTCTCAATTATATTTAATATCAAATACCAAACTCCTCTTTCATTTCAAGTCCTTTGCAATCTGGTTTCAATTATATTGGTAGAGACTACCACTTCCCAATTGATGAATCAGTTGTGTATGTGTGGGTATGGGAAAAGATTGGGAGAGACAGATTAGCTACAGACAATATATATATATATATATATAGATTGACATCTGCTTGTGGTAGGCCCCAGATACTCAGAATTTTCTTCTTCACCAAATATAGGAAACCAAGATTACATTGTACAGGACTTTTAATATAGAGAGAATTTCTTAAGGCTTCTTATTTTTAATCTTTGTATTTATGAAGTACTGAAAGAAGACTTTTAGAGATGACTATAATTATTGTTTTGCTATAAAGATATTTTTCTATTTTGGTTTATTTTTCCATTCATCTTGTAAATAAATACTATGCCATTGGGTAGGATATGCATGTATTTGGTATTTTTGTTATTTTTTTATTTCTGGTGTTTTAACATAATATAGTTTCCCCATTTGTTTCTCTAATTTTATGCTTTCTAAAACCATGTTTTAGGACATGCCTTTAATATAATAAATTTTAGTACAGTTCTTCATTATAACTGTGTATTTTCATGTTTTAAGGGTGTTTATTTTTGTATTCAGGGAATTTGGGTTCTAATTTCTTATTTAGTATGCTTGTCTTCCATTTAATAATCAAATTTAGTCCTTAATATGTAAGGTTATAATTGTAAAGGTTGTCTTTTTTCTTCCATTAAAGCCTATTGTAGCACTCTTTTTGATCTTCAGCTACATCCTCCTCAGAAGGTATCAGCCAAACTTATTACTGAATTGAAAAGAACTTGAGAGAAATAATCTACTTCTTAAAAAGGAAAAATGAATGAATAAAGGTCAGAATCTTTCTTCAGAAGGATAAGGTAGATGACAGAGGGACAGAGACAGAAGACAGAAAGTCTGCTCTATTCCTAATTCTCAGCTCATTTTTATGAAACTCTGTGGCTCTTAGACTGGTATTGATTCAGGAGATATGAGATGGGAGATAACTAGAGACAAAGGGTGAATAGAAAAGTCATCAAAAAATCAGCTTTAGGGCATTTTTATTTATCTGGAACTCCCCTGAGTCCACATCTCCATATCATGAAGAAGAACCAAATCTTGGATAATTTTTTTGAATCTTTAATCTAAGGATTTAACCTATTAAATGACGTGAGTACAAAACCAGTTGAAAATTTTTTGTGTATTTTTTGATATTCTAAGCAAAGAATGGGACCAAGGCCACTGACTTGGCTTTTCTAAAACTTCTAGGTTTGGAATATTCATACATGCTTGTTGAGATGGTTTAGGTGTAGGAGGAGTGGATGATAGGCACAGAGTAGCTATTCTATTACAGATTATTTTGTTCTTTTCATTTTTTTTCTGTGCAAAAAATAAAAATATTACCAATCATATCTCTCTTACCATGACTGATTCCATCATTGCAAAGTCCATTTGTTCTGATTGGATAAATCTTTATCACTTATACCTCATTACACTAATGATATAAACATAAGGGAGGGGCAAAGTTAGAACTGGGTTAAGGATAAAAAGTTGCCCACTTTTTGCACACCATAGAAATCTTGGTATCTCCCAACCATTACTGCCAAAATACAGAACTGCTGGTTTAAATTTGACACTTTCCAGGGCCTGGATCTTGAGGTAAATCAGATCAATATAGGTCTTAGCAATGCTACTGAGTTTTAAAAACTATTACTTTACTTAAAAAACAAAAACCAAACAAACAAAAAAAGCAATTGCCACTAAATTGCTAAGATTTATTTATTTAACTTAAAATTATCTGATTCCAAATGCCTTTTGTCCACAGATACACTTCTAAACCCAGAACTGTCCAAAATTCTGCCTATTTCCTTAAAAAACAAAACAAAACAAAACAAAAAAAAACTGCACTTGGTACTTGGAGTTTGTTTTGTTTGAGACACTTTGAGCATAGCATCTATTCACAGATGCTTTTTTCCACCACCAGCTGCCCAGCCTAAAATCAGATATTTTTTGATTTTGCTTTTACTTTACTTTCTATATGATTTTTTGATCCTTGAAGGGTTCAAGATTCATCAAAACATGTCCCTGTTCTTCATTTTTTGGAAGGACATTCAATTGTGGAGGCCCATTTTTTTTTAAAGTTTATTTTCCTATTCTAACATTTTCTTCTGTTGTATATTTTTATTTTATTCCCCTTCATGAACTTGTCAAAAATGTTCTTCCTTTATTCTCTAACTGATCTGCAGACAAGGTGAGATTTTAGAAAGAACTAATCTTGTGCTTTTCTTACTACATAGAAATATTGATACTCAAATTATTTCTTTCTATTACTTAATGAATGCCTAAGTTTAGGCAAAACTTAGAGTAATGTTTGGAACAGTAAAAATATGAGGACCAAATAAATGAAGTCTAATAATATCATGTTCTTCTTTCTACAGATGTGAAAGATAATGGGAAGCAGATGTAGGGTACCACTTAATACATGCTGTCTGGATGATAATGAATGCTCTTCTCCTCCCCCCCCCCAAAAAAAAAGAAGAAAGAGAACTTCTCATTTATTGGAGGATAAGGAAGAAGGATAAGGTTAAAGGCCAAAGATAGCATTTGCCTACATTGATAATAGTATCATGTCAGTTACATTGACTTTACTCTATAATATAGTAAAATCAGTTATTGAATGCAATAACTCATTTTTTTTTTTGTTTGTTTTTCACAGAACCTGCTTACTTCATTACTTTGGGTAGACTTTTAAGAATCTAGGAAAGCTCTTTATGTATCATATTCCATTATAGGCCTAATGACCTAAATGGCCTAAAAGCCTGTTTGTCATCTGAAGTGCTGAGTCACCAAAATTTAAAACTTATAAAATTCTTAATATAAATGGCATTTATCTCTAAACACATGTGTGTGTTGTTTAGTCTTGAGGCATATGTAGTATATATTATACATATTATAAAAAATCTAAAGGCTGAATAGTATGTATATATATGTATAATTACATATATATATATATATGACTGAGAAATTTCCTTTTGATTTATTTGATTAATAAATGAGCATTTTTCTCATCTTGATGATGAGACTTTGTATTGCATACAAATACCAATCATTGAATATTTTTTCTCTTTCCAGCAATGAAATGAACAATGCAGTAATTTCTAAGGATTTTCCTGGCTGTTGGAAAGCAAATGAACCTAAATTCTTCTATCTTACTGGAAAAATAACATATTGGAATTGTCTATAGAACATAGCCAGCCAAATGGAACAGCTTCAAGTAGAATTTTTCTTTTATACTATTTATGCCTTATATTTCTATTCATTAGACATTCAATTTTCAAATGTTTTAAACTGGGGAAACTATCCAATTCTTACCTTATATAAATACTTAATTTAGTACAGATTGTTTTGTACTAATTTTTCATGTGATGGACAGAATTTTATGATTAAGAATTTAGAATTCTTCCCCCATAGTTTCACAACTTCCATGAGATTTATGTTAGCCCAAAGGCCTAAGTGATCAGGTCTTGGGTTCAAATTATTAGATATTATTTTAAAATTGACTTATACTAGTAGTATACTACACTAGAATTGTCTCTTTGGAAGGTGAAATGATTAGGTGGATATTAGAAGTCCCAAGGTAGTCTCAATTCCCTTGAATAGCTTTCCTCATTCCGTATAGGTAGCCTTAGCTCTTGTATTCTAAAACTCTGGGTTATTCTTTGATCTCTCTTGTTTACAGATGACAATATGCACATTTAATGATGAGCCAGCACTACTTAGGATGAGGAGGTTTTGTGTGTGTGTGTGTGTGTATGTGTGTGTGTGTGTGTGTGTGTGTGTGTGTGTGTGTGTGTGAATATTTAATACTTGAAAGGCTAGATGGAAAAAAAAATATTAGTAAACCCTTTATAACTACTTATACTTTGGGAAAGTATCCTAGAAGAGGCACATATTTTGGGGGAAAAAAAACCCCAAAACTTGTTATCCTTTAGAGAGTCTTTCAAGAACTAAAAAACAAAAAACAAAAAAACCCTACTTCCTAGAAAATAGAAAAAAAAAAAAAAGTAAGACATTAACATTATTACCTTTTTGGTGAGGTTCACAGTGGTGGACAGGATTGGTATGTGCTTGCCACAGTGGTTTTTATTGAACTAGGACTAATTTTTGTTTTCCACAAGACCTACTATAATATTGAAAGTTGAACAAGAACAAAATTTCCAATGATGAGTTTGAGAAGTTCTAGCTGGAAGAGTAAAGCTATTCTCCCCCCCCCCCCAATTTCTCACTTTATTTTTCTGAAAAAATAATTTAAGTGACTTAAATACATTTATTTTCCAGATTGACAAAATAATTACAAATAATTATAACTGAATTATTTTTAATTAGTAAATATGACATTCAAAAATTATCTTGTCTTGCTTTGAAAAATTGATTTACTGAATCTACTTCTTAGGGGGAAAATGGAGATTTTATAAGATTATTTCAGAAAATCTAGTTCTAATCATATCCCTTGTATCCATACATTTCTCCTTTAAAATATTTCAGTAAAAATTGATTCAGGTTTAGGGATACTTTGATAATGATGAGGGCATTGTTTCAATAGGGAACCAAACTAGGTAAACTGAACCAGTTTTCTTCATTGTTGGGCTGATGGTTGTAATGCTTCTATTATTCACCTATTGTGAGTAGTGTGGTCTTTATTTTATATTATGGATCTTTTAAACTTTTACTTCAGAACTTCCTGCAAAAGAAAAATAATAGTTTAAGCTCTCAATTTTATTATTATTGAATTTTTGATAATCTTTTCCTAATTGTAAGAACCTATGTCCTAAATAGATAATTAAACTTAAAATAGAAAAAAATTATTTCCTGATTTCTAATGCTCTAAAAAGGAGGTGACATAGAAAGTTTTGATATCAACAGAATATCATAGATTTATTTTTTTTAAACTTGGTGTTTCCAAAAGAGCAAAGGTCAGCTATTCAAAACCTCTCACTCTCACCATAGAGGAAGAAATGGAGGCTCCAAGGAAATAAGTGACCTTTCTAAGACCATATATATTAATCATTAAAAGGACCAGCACTTGAGGTTATACATTTTTAAAGTACATAAAAGGCTATTACTTTGAAAACTTTATTTACTTTTCATGATGTAGTTTCTTGAGATAAATTTTATCACTGTCAAATATATCACATATATACATATATATATATGTATATATATATACATATATATATATATATATATATATATATATATATATATAAACATACACTAATTCTGTATTACTCTAGCCATATTCCTTGTCCATTGTCCTTTGAGTCATTGAGTCCATGTGTTACTGAACACTGATGAAAAATGTCAGGCAACTGACCTAACTTGGTATACTACAGGTTCATTACATGATTTCAATGAGATCTTCATTGATGAATAAAAACCCTTTTATTTTTCCTTGATTGACCTTATATTCCAAAACTAACCTCATACTATCTTCATTAAAATTCTTCCTCTGTGTCTCAGCTGAGGTCTTCACCACATTGCTTTAAACCAGCTGTTCTCTATAGACTATATTTCTTCTTTACTTTGAAATCATATTTTTCTTAGTTTCTTTCAAGTTTAAAATATCACATTTCATAAAATCTATCTTCATCTCTCTTGCTACTATCCTATCCTCTTCCCTCCATAGGACCTTAGACCTCTTTTATTTTCACATAATTGTTATACATATTGTTTTCCCTTCAATAGAATGTGTATTCCTTAAAGATAGAGGCCTTTTTATTCTTGACTATATTACTAGTACCAAGAACAGAACATAGTAAGCACTTAATACATGCTTGTTGAGTAGAATTAAATATATCTATAAATAAATATTTGTATACATATATACAAAAAATCTGCATCTATACTTCTTATGATACAGATAAAATACATCTACATAAAATCTTTATCATATTTACACTCCTTACAATATTTCTAATGTGTATAAAAATACAGGCTGGTTACAATATATCTAAGCATATGTGTACATAGAATTTCTCTCTCTCTCTCTCTCTCTCTCTCTTTCTCTCTCTCTCTTTCTCTCTCTCTTTTTCTCTCTTTCTCTCTTTCTTTTTTTCTCTCTCTCTCTCCATGCTGCCTACAATATATCTATATAAATGTACATAAGATCTAAATATATATACTTCAAAGTAGATATGTATGTACATATAAAATCTAAATATAGATAAATAAATATATAAATATATGTACCTTCTATAAGATATCTGATATTGAAGTACATAAAATCTACATGCTATGTAAAAATACATATATACATGAAATACACACACACACACACATATATATCTATATGGATATGTACCTAAAATTCCTCAAAGCCAGGAAATATCTTTTTCTTTTCCTCATATTCCCAGTGCTTAACACAGTGCCTAGAAAATAGCAGATATTTAATAAATGTTTATTGACTGATATAAAATCTATATACATTTTTTATCTATCTATCTATGTACAATGATAATGATACTGACTAGTGTGCATTTTCAATTGCCTTTCCAAGAGTGTTGAGGAAGCTATGCTAATCCATGAAAACATTTAGCTGGTCTTCCTTGTAGCCTTTTTTGCCTGTTATTGATTTCTGGTTGTCCACTTTTGATCTAGGAGACTTATATTAAGGATATAGTCTTTGGTTGTGAAGATGAACTTAGTTACTTTATCATATGAGCACTGTATCTATGACCTTGTGCTCATTAGGTTGATGTTTCAAATATATAAAATAACTATGGATGCATTAAAAAACAAACAAACAAAAAAAGTTTGTTAAACTGCATGAGAATAAGGTCGTTCTTGGGAGGGAAAAATACAAGTTATATTGCTACTCCCTTGCAGCTAGAGGGAGCAAGTAGTCCTTATGAAAGACAGAAACCTATACTTGTAGAGTTTACCAGGTATCCTCTCTTATGGACTCATTAATGCTAAGATATTAGAAATTTTTGAAAACCAATTTAGGGGGTGTGAGGTATATGTAAAGAAAATACTCTAAAAGTTCATCAATTACTATTGGTTAAGAGTATAAGTATCTTTGCAGAAAGGGATTCACTCTTAAAAGGGGTGTGACATTTGGTGAGAAATAATTCCTCCATGCTTTGTAGTATACATATTCAGAAAGGGTTAGTTTTAACTTCATAATATTCAAAAACAAGGCAAAGCTAAACTACTATTGTCAATGATATCTAATTGTTAAAGCATTCAACTCTGCTTTGATTGTTTGGTGGTCCTAAGACTAACCATAGAAGCTGTTAGCTTTTATCAAATTATCTACTAAGGCCAATGGTTGGTCTGATTGCTTATGTAGATCCCATTTAAATTGCTCTTTACCTGTTTGCCTGTTAGGGGGAGAAAATTAGTCCCTCTCATAAAAATATCAGAGGAACTTTCATAATAAAATATGCCATGAAAGCAAAAAGACCTATTTTACAATTACTTAATAGCAAACTAAACCCATTCAAAAGAATGATAAAACTGGGGAAACACATGACAAAATATATAAGTGTGCCTTTAATCACTGAAAAGGGTTTATTTCTGGAAGTAGGATGGCAAAATTAATTATCATAACATGACTCACCTCTATATTTGGGAAATAATCACCTCTTTACTATTAAAATTTGAAGGCTCCTAATTTCAATAGGGACTCACAATTAGTGGGCATAAGGAAAACCTATTTCATTTGCAGTTATTTGACATTAGTGAAGGTAGGACCATTTAAATTCAGTGTGACAATACAACCCAGTCTTATAAGTCAATGCATTGTCCCTTTGGCTCTAGCCAAAGAGTTGGTATCAGGATATTAGTAACTAGTAAGCTGGTGAGAACTGTTCCAAAACTCAGCATCTGGGCCTTATGTTTGCCAAGAACTCAAGCGTGTTCTTTGCTGTTGGCTGAAATTCTGGAGCAGATGAAGTAGGGAAATGGAAGAAGAGCACAGTCCTTTGCTGACATAGGAAGAGGCAGGTGCTAAAATGAGTAATGGAATGAAATCACATATAATACCTATAAATCTACTTACATTCCTCTTTTATGATGTGTACTAAAAGAGAAAAATCAGAATGTACTTAAAAGCTTAATCCCTAAAAAGGCAATTATAGATATGTTTCTTAGAAATCCATGATTTCTACTCTTCTAACTAAACATTTAGTGGAATATGTGATCATTTAAATGACTCCCTTCTTCTGTGTCTAATTCTCTAGATTAAAAATCTAGCTAGGGAAAACTATGGAAGATAACTGAAGAGCATACTTCTAGATATTGATGGATCTTGATGGGAATCCAGGACAAGTTAGTTTAATTCTAGTAATCTCCCAAAAAACTGTCTGCCATAGGGACTATTGAGGTGCCTTCTTTTTGAATAAAATGTTTCCCATCCAACAATGCATTCTTTTGGGATGATGCTACAAGGCAATGAAATTATGCCTGAAAACATAGAAGCTGATTTCTTCTTGTTCAATCCTCTGATAGTTGAGGAGAAGGGGCAGGTAGGTTTCAGAGTGCATAGAATGCTGGGTTTTGAGTCAGAAAGAATTTACTTTCTGAATTCAAATCTGATCTCAGACACTAAATAGCTAGGCAAGTTACTTAATCTTGTTTGCCTTACTTCCTTTTTTGTAAAATGAGTTGAAGAAGGAAAAGGCAAACCACTCTAATATCTTTGCCAAGAAAATTCCAAATAGGATCATGAAGAAAGCTCAGGAGCAAAAAAAGAGACCCTTTCAGTTAAGTCAAAAGGCCTTTGGGAATTGGTTCTTTTATGTTTTATAAAATTAGAGGTTTGGCCTTGATGAGCTAAGATCTACTTCATTTTTAAATTCCACAAACTCCTCTACTGTTATTTTGGAGTTAGAATGGCTCCTACTAAAAATGTCAGCTAGAAAACTACCATCACAACAACACAAGAACAACAAACATTAAGATAGTAATCTGTAGGGGGCAGCTAGGTGGCAGCTAGGTGGCAGCTAGGTGGCGCAGTGGATAGAGCACCAGCCCTGAATTCTGGAGGACCAGAGTTCAAATCTGGTCTCAGACACTTAACACTTCCTAGCTGTATGACCCTGGGCAAGTCACTTAACCCCAGCCTCAGGGGGGGGGGGGGGAAAGATAGTAATCTGTATAAATCCACGGGGGAAAAACAAACAAACACTGACTTTTAACTTAGATTTTGCTGAAATGTATATCTCAATGTCTAGAAATCAGTTCATGGAAAGAGAAAAAAAGGGTAGATTTGAAAATAGTTTCACTATAACAAACACAAGTATACAACAAATATGAAAAAAATACTATTGTCTGTAAATCACAGATTACTTTTTATCAGCAGAATTAAAGATGAAAGTTCAATGTTAAAATAGCACATTATCAAATGTAATTTTTCTATCAATACAGAATTTTTCTTTTGGGACAGGGCAGAGAGGAGAAAAGAAACTTCTATTTATCCATTCTTCTGCAGTATAAGCACAGAACAATCACAATTTCAGTCAGAGCAGATAATTTTAAAATAAAAGCCATAAGTTCAGTCTTATAGAACAAGGTATATTTCAGATAAAGCAATAAAATACCAATGCATAAAAGCATGAAGGTTCTGAGAAGAAATTGG
The DNA here is from genome assembly GCF_048593235.1 of Sminthopsis crassicaudata. Taxonomy (NCBI): domain Eukaryota; kingdom Metazoa; phylum Chordata; class Mammalia; order Dasyuromorphia; family Dasyuridae; genus Sminthopsis; species Sminthopsis crassicaudata. The sequence continues at coordinate 120,471,696 of NC_133619.1, read as the reverse complement.
CATGTTTGAAGTGACAGAAAATGGTATGCATTATTTAGAGACACTGTAAATTGAATAGAATAAATTAGTGATGCTACAATGGGTCAAGAATAGAGTTGCTATTTCCAAGGTAATGTTGGAATGTGATTCTTCAGAGTTATGACCTATGTTTGGGTCAACTGCTGGGCAACCAGGATGCATTGGGATGATTGCATTGAGAATTATTTGGAATGTATCAAAGCTTCTGGGAAATTCTCCATTTCTCCCACAATTTCTAACTCTTTAATAGAGGAGAGAAAGATATAGGGATTCCATGAGCAGGTAAGATGCAGTTTGATGCTTGAACATACCTCATGCATTTGTTGTCTTTTGGATAAAAAGAGTTTTGTCTGAACTGAATGGATCAAAACAATAGAAAATCAATATTTACGAGTGATGATTTTCTTTTTCTTATTTTTCAATATTCAGTGCCTAACACAGTGAGGTATACATAGTAGGTGTTTTATAAATGCTTGGCTGATTTCAGTGAAAATAGATGTTAAATTTTATTGTATTAGTGTAATGTATGTGACCTCTTAAGATTTCCCCCTTAAGGTTAGTATAGTGAAAGCACAGAGAATCACTGAGCTTGAAGAAATTATAAAAATTATTTGGTTCAATCCATTTATTTTCCAGATAGTCACAGAAAAGTGACTTGTCCATAGTCACATACAATAATGTGTGACACTCCATAGTCATGGAGCCCAGACATGAATCTGAGAACAAAGGACATTTTTATGTTATTATGCAAACTGCCACAGCGATTTATTTATTTATTAATCCATCTATTTATTTATTTATTTATTTATTTGTTTGTTTGTTTGTTTTTACTTTATATTGTGCATGTATGAATGAATTGTAGGAGGGAAGTATTTATTTTGTACCAAGCAATGTGATAAGTACTAGTAATATAAATATAAAAAGCATGACAGTGTCTCTCTTTAAATAACTTAAGTTCTAAAAGAAAAAGAAAATATATATGGGGGAGCAGTGACCAGAGAGTAGCGTTTGGTTAGGAAAGTAATAGAGTTGGTGATTTGAGTAATAGGACAACTGATTGACATGTTCTTTACAAGAATGACAGTATTTACTGTATATGATCACTACAACAATAATTTCTAAATGACTTCAGATCATATAGAAAGTACTTTCTCCATAATAACACTGTATACTAGGTGGTACAAATATATTAATTATTATCGTTATTTTATTCTAGATTCTATATATAGAAGTTGATGAATGAAGATTCTCTGGTTAATTTGATGAGATTACAAGATGGTGAGCTTTTTGTAGAGACTTTGCGTATTCCAATGGAAAGTATGGAGGACAAACCCAGAAGAATGGAGGAAGAGGTAAAGTTCTGGGACACATCTGAAAACACCTCACTAAAATTGAAATCTTCATATTGTCTAACTGATTGCTGATGGATTGATTAGTTGCCTTAAAACCATATGGGTTGCAACCATATTGCTGTTCTGAGATCTCTTAGAATGTTTCCAAGAAAGGACTGATTCTGCAAACAAATAAGTTCAGAACAAAAAGGAATGCAAAAAACCTGACCCAACCACTTTATCCCCAAATAACAGAAAAAAAATTAGAAAAAAAAAAAAAAACCTGAGGCCAATAAATTAATTCAGTCAATGTGACTCAGGCGAGATCTTTATTCTCAATTGGCTGTTTCTGGGCATAGCCAAGTAGATGATCCCCAGAATCCACAGTGATGTTATTATGAATATGTCTACTCTTCCATAGGAAAATACAGTCAAAGTCTCAAAGAAAAAGCTTAATTCCTTTTAAACTTAACTAGTCAAGGAATTTACCTGATCAACAACCAATAGCCAGATGAGGAAATGAAGGGTAAAAGAAGTAAAAGTTAGAGCCAAGATTTGAACCCACAAAGATCTCTAATTCTCTGAACTGCTACAGTTGCAAAAGTACTCTCCTTGTGTTTTTTCTATTCACTTTTCAAGTTGCTAGATCAATTACTTTCATGATGCCATCAGGGCCAGTGGGGTTAGAATTAAGGATGGATGCTAAGGCAGGTGGAAGCCCCTATTAGAAGATATGCTTGAAATCTTGATTTTAGAACAATTCCTGGCCTTTGTCTTTGAGCTCTAAGATTCTTAAATTCTAGTCTCTTGCAGCTCTGTAAATGACTAGGCCATCCATTCAGTTCCCAAATTAAGCATTATTGCATGAAAGAGAAAAAAAAAAAAAAAAAAAAAAACTTGTTTGGGAGACTAATTTCAAATGTTTTTGAAGATGGCAAAATAACTGTGTGAATTTGAATAAAATTTTTATGGCTGTTTGCTTATTCCATCACTTTTGATTAAAAAGTCACCTCTATGGGTAATAAAACTTTACCTGATTTTAAGCAATTTTGTGCCTTCCTCATTTCAACAAACCATTGGGATATGAGGGAGGAAGAGACACATTTTCACTCCTGGACTTGTTTTTTTTTATTCCCCTTGAGAGAGTACTGTGTGTGTGAATCCTTTTCAAAGTTCATTTTATCCCTTAAATTAATTTTGGTGTATTTGTTTTAGAACATTATGCTCTTCTATGTGAGTCAAGGGGCATATGGTCTCTTTTATTGGAAAATAAAGAACAGATGTGAGGTTTAGATAAGTACACATAAATATGTGAAGGTCAATGACAGGTGACTCATCCTTTTCACCATATTGTGGAAAGGATGTGCATAATTTCCTTGGAGGAAATTTGATCCTTTAGACAATGGAATCAATTATTATTTTATTTATTTTGCTTGGTTTGCATTAAAAAATTAACAAGTGTAGGTCAGCTTTTGCTTGAAGTCATAAGCTCCCAGAGTTCTCTCTAAATTCAAGTAGTAACATTTTTTGGTAACTGTGAAAGGCAGTGCATAGACTTTAATGAAATATATCAGATAGATGTGTTAAACAATAATATGAACTCAGGACCACATCAACTATGAAGTAGCATTTAGTAACTTCACTTTCTATTTCCTTTTTCATATATTCAATGCACCAGACACAAGAACATTTTGGAAATAGCAAAGCATAGCAACGAGGGAGTATAGTAGCTTTGGATATTCATCATTTAGCCATATATGAAACAGAAACCTGATTGAAATAACTTTTGTGTGTGTGTTTGGAATCACTTGCAACTGGAATAGACTTTGGCTTGTTTAAAATAAAGAAAATAATAAATTTTGAGATTCTATGTCTGAATGTCCCTCTCTTCTTTTTTCTCACTTTGTGTTACAAGTCATTCATTTTAAAAATTGAAAGCAGGTCATGGGCTCCCAGATCTAAGAGTCTATCATCTCAACCAACACCTTCATATTGAATCAAACTGGAGTCAACTCAAACACACAAAGACTCATTCCTGCCTTCATCATTTCCTGGATCCATAGCCTAACTCAAATGCAAGGTTTATATGCCTTGCCCCAGGACTTCTGCAACAAATTCCCATTAATTTGTATTATCAGCTTCTTCATTTTTAAATAAATGTTCAATATAAGCAAAAGAAAACTTGCCTTTAGTATTGTTTTGATTATTTCATTTTCCTGATTATTCTGCTTTGCTTTGAAATGCATCATATATCAAAACACAACCCAATATCCAAGCAGTAGATGAAAGATTCTGGAAAGCAACATAAAGGCAAACTGAATGAATCTCATTATATTTGCATTTTGCATCTCATGTCTTGCAAATAGGAAATTTTTAGTAATCATTAACCACAATGATTCATCAAAGTGGTTACCAAAGAAATGTGAAACTTGAAACTTGTGTCTAGTAAGTAGGAGGATCAAGATAATTTTGAAATAATATGCAGAATGTGCTATGTTTGCATTTCTATCAGTCCCATGTAACACCTCTGTAGACACAAAGTACAGGTTGTTCTCTCTTCTAAAAGAGAAAGAAGAAAGAGCTGGATTGAACATTTTTCTACTTTCTAGGATATCAGAGAGAGTTAACTATTGTTGAGAAAAAAATGTTTCAAGAAAGAAAAAAAGAAAAAAGATTTAAAGAGATAAAGAGGAATTTGTGTCAGGAAATTGGATACTTGTGAAAGTTACAAAGATAAGGAAATGAAGAAGAATCATTGAATATTTGTTATCATATAAATTCTTCCTATGGAGGAGCGTTCTTAAGTTAGTTGCATGTTATTTTAAAAATATATTTTATAACTACATTTCAATATAAGTGGTTTATTTTGTAATCTTGTCAATTTTATTTTCTCATTAAAAAAAAAAAAACCCTATAATTCTGAGAAGGCATCCATACGTAGCTTTACAAGATTGTCAGAAGTCTCCTTGACACAGAGAAAAGATTAAAGACTCTGCAATAATAACAGAAGGATGAGCTGGACCATCTCTGGAGGAAGTGGTTTTTTGTACTCCAAAGAATTATTATTTTTCTTTTTTCCTTCTTTTAAAATTAAATTTATTTATTCTTAATATACATTGCTTTATGAATCACATGGTTGAGAAAAAAATCAGAGCAAAAGTGAAAAACCATGGGAAAGATTGAAAAAAAAAAACAACAGAAAAAAGAAGTGAATATAGCATGTTGTTGACTTGCATTCAATCTCTATAGTTGTTCCCCTCCCCCCCTACCCGCATGCAGATGGCATTTTCTATCCAAAGTCTATTGGGATTGCTTTAGATCACTGAACCAAGGAGAAGAATCAAATCTTTCATAGTTGATCATAGCACATTCTTATTGTTGTTGTGTACAATGTAATCCTAGTTCTGCTTATTTCACTCAGTATCAATTACTCCAAAGAATTTTGATGTGATTCTGTTGAGGTAGAAGACACCCCAAGAAGATTAAGGCCCCCCTATTTGGTGTTCTGAGTTTGGTGAAAGAATTCAGACACTCAGTTTGTCTCCAATTTAAGGGGCAACGACTTATTATGCTGCTTGACAATGGGCTAAAGTTTCAAAGAAGTTTAGCAAAGAGAAACAAAGATGAGGTTGACATGCTAATATTATTGCTTAGAGATGAGGTGTGGTAAGGGTAGAGTATTCCCATCGAGTTCTATAGCTTACTGACCAACAGACTGGCCAGCATTGTTTGTAGTACTTCCAAGGCTGGCAGCCTTAGAGTTTCTCAGAAATTGCTATTTTCTCATCAATTCTAGAGGTACCATCAGAATGTTGTTTATATATGTGTATATTAAGAAACTATTAGGTAACCTTTATTTAAAAAGCACAAAAGGAAAAATAGTAGAATTTATGTGCATATACATATTTTATATGTGGATATATATTTCAAATTATACAAATGATGTGTGTATGTATATATATGTGATACATAATTCATATGTACATATGATGATATACATTGTAATATAGAAATATTACACAGTATTCAATTAATGATTTTTAATTAATTTATTTAATCAAATTATATATATATGTATATATATATGAATAGCTAGAAAGATCTGGGTTCAAGTCTCATCTCTGACACATCCTGGCTTTGTGATCATGGGCATGTTATTTAACCTCTCAAAGATCTATGTAACTCTCTTATACTCTAAGTTATGATGGGTGCTGTTTCTAGGAAAATACAGCAGTGGTCCCCTGATCTTATGGTACTATTGTTCTAACAATCTGTCTGTCAATGATTCCAAAGTCTCCTGGCCTTAGGAATACTGATGGGTCATATGTTTAGACATTTGATCCTTAATTTTCTAACAAGATAAAAATTCTGAAAGATCAAAATTTCATTCCATTTTCAATTTATTTTTTTTAGTTACTTTGAATATTTAACCAATACTCTAAGACCATCTTTTATTCGATTATTTTTTATTTGTTTTTGAGAATTTTGTTACTGAGTCTTATTCCTAGAAATATCAATTCATAAAGGAGAAAATGTGCTACAGTGGTAATTACAATACATCCTAAATAAGTTATGAGTTCCCTTATAGCCACAACCTTAGTTTCACATAGTGGCTTTAATAAAATATTTCTGTTTTAAGAGAAGGAGAGCTGTGTAAGGCCAATGATCAAAAGATTGATCCTTATGCTGTGATTTATGACGTGGGATTTGGTACCAAAAGATAATGGACACCAAAAGTTAGGGTTTGGTCATGTAAAGAATTCACAATGGCCATTCTCTTTGTCAAAAAGTAGATTTATTTAGGGAAATAGGTTACAGACAAAATAGAGGGATACAATAGACACTAGGAATGGTAAATATGAAACAGAGAGGAAGAGCATATGAAAGACAAGTTCCTCAGGGGAACTCACAAGTACCCAGTAGAAAGGGAGCATCCCATGAGATTGAGGCTTGTCCTTAACTGAAAGACTAAATCCTTAAAGGAACTTAGTACTCTAAAAAAGTCAGCTGTAATGAGGAGATGTGGGGTGGGAAGCATAATGGAATTAGGGGAGATGTCACATGACATCAGGAAGAGGTAAGGAGAAAGACACCATGAGGCAGAGTGCTGTAAGGGACTGACCCAAAAGAGGGTAGTAGCAAAGTCACAGAGTCATAAATTGTTTGATGGGGAAAATTTAGTCTCAGGGACTAGACATTGGACTAGACATTACTTGGATTTCTGATTGGATTACCTCTAGTGGGTGGGACCATGGATCTAAACTTATCTGGTTTATCAGAGCCTCCTTCCTGTCTACAAAACCAGTCTTTTATCTGGGGAAAGTTCCTAACTAAATCGAGCCCCATGTGGTCATGATTGACTCTGAATGTAAATAGCAATCATTTCTGCTTTGCCCAGAAACACTGAGGGCTTTCCCCTCCCAGATTCATTCATTCATTTATTTAGATTTTTTTGGACTAAGTGAAAGAGGAGATACTTTGCTTTAATTGCTATCTAGTTTTGATCACTTAATGGGTGTAGCTTCAGTGGAACAGAGACCTGTTGAAGAGCTTAACTTAAAAAGGTCAAGGTCTCCTATCAACCAGGAGCTATCTCCAGTTATTCTCATCTATATCTGGCCATTGGACTCAGATGGATCTGGAGGGGAAAGTGAGGCAGATGACCTTGCACAGTTTTCCCTCATTTAAATCCACTTCACTTGCATGTTATGACAACACTTTCCTGATGTCTTGGTCCTCTTCCAGAACAAAGGACAAACAACACTCTTTTCCTTCACTATTCTTAACCTATGCATTTTCATGTGTCAGCACTGGAGCACAGGTCCTAGAATCAGGAAGACCTGAGTTCAAATGTGCTCTCAGGAACTTATCAGCTAAATGACCCTGCATAAGCTATTTAAACTTGTTTGTCTCAGTTTCCCATGTGCAACATGAGCTGGGGAAGGAAATGGCAAGTTACTAGAGTATCTTTGTGAAGGAAAACCCTCAAAGAGTCACGAATTGAATAACAATTCCCATGCATGTTGTCAGACCAAAGATGTTGGTATCATTTTTCTACTCCTACCCAAGGCAGAAGTATATCTCTGGTTCCCCAGTGTGTTGCCCTTATTATATGTGTGTATGTATGTACATTGTACACATAAACACACATGCATATATGTATATACACATATTTTGCTACATATATGTACTACACGATATAATATCACACTTTAGCATGTGTGTATACACACATATGTGTATACACACACACACACACACACACACACACACACACACACATATATATATATATATATATATATATATATATATATATATATATATATATATACTATATATTTACATACATACCATATGCCTATAGACATGACTTTGTGTAAGCCATTCTCTCTTCCCCCTAAAAACTGTTGAGGTTGAGAAGGGGGACCCCAAAAGTCACAGACTGGTGTTACAAGGTGTCTCAAAAACCTTGCAGGCTTGAACCCATCTCCTAGTCAAGGGGCAAAGTTTATTTTTTTAATTAATTTTATAATTATAATATTGTTTTTTGACAGTACATATGCATGGGTAATTTTTTACAACATTATCCCTTGCACTCACTTCTGTTCTGAATTTTCCCCTCTTTCCCTCCACCCCCTCTCCTAGATGGCAGGCAGTCCCATACATGTTAAATATGTTATAGTATATCCTAGATACAATATATGTGTGCAGAACTGAATTTCTTGTTGCACAGGAAGAACTGCATTCAGAAGGTAAAAATAACCTGGGAAGAAAAACAAAAGTACAAACAGTTTACACTCATTTCCCAGTGTTCCTTTTCTGGGTGTAGCTGATTCTGTCTATCATTGATCAATTGGAACTGGATTAGCTCTTCTCTTTATTGAAGATATCCACTTCCATCAGAATACATCCTCATACAGTATTGTTGTTGAAGTGTATAGTGATCTTCTGGTTCTACTCATTTCCCTCAGCATCAGTTCATGTAAGTCTCTCCAAGCTTCTTTGTATTTCTCCTGTTGGTCATTTCTTACAGAACAATAATATTCCATTACATTCATATACCATAATTACCCAACCATTCTCCAATTAATGGGCATCCATTCATCTTCCAGTTTCTAGCCACTACAAAAAGGGCTGCCACAAACATTTTGGTACATACAGGTCCCTTTCCCTTCTTTAGTATTACCTTGAGATATAAGCCCAGTAGTAGTACGGCTGAGTCAAAGGGTATGCACATTTTGATAACTTTTTGGGCATAATTCCAGATTTCTCTGCAGAATGGTTGGATTCTTTCACAACTCCACCAATAATGCATCAGTGTCAAGGGGCAAAGTTTATTAAAAGTAATGTGACACCATTACTGAGGAGATTGAATTCTAAGAGAATCCAGTAAAGAAAAAGAGCCAAGGAGATACATTTATACAGCTTTCAATCATAAATATGTTAATTCTATAGCTCTAGGATAGGGCTAGGGCATAATCTCCAGATGAATTGAGGGTGGTCTCCAAAATTTGATTATCACTGACCAGATCATCAGTCAACAATGAACTGAGAAGTAGTCTATCCAGAATCAGACAGTCTGGGCATGGGAGTTTCTTGAGACCAGAAGCTATTGGGATAAGGAGTGATCAGAGCCATTTTAGAGCAGACTCCAAAATCAAGTTTTAGGGTTTTATATTACATCAAAATCATATATGAGAGAATATTGATTTTAGTTCATGTAACATTCATTCTCTTTCTCTTCTCCTGTTTCTGTTTCTGTAGATCCCCTTTTGTTTTCTCTTTCTTCTTCTAGATAGTGACTTTATATTGCTTCTCTAGAAAAATGAGGGAATTTATTTCATTCCTTAGTTATTACTTGTTAACTAGACTTTTAAATTGTATTCTTTATGAAGTATTTATAATTTGAATGTTCTGCTCACTATTTCTTTTGGAACAATGAGTGATACACCCTTTTTTTTTTTTTTTTGAACCTTCCATATTTTTTCATTGATGATTTGGTTCAGCCAGAGAATATATGATCTCATTGCATTTTTATCAATTCCAAATATCTCCCTTAATTGTCCTTTCTCTTAGGCATTGAAGTTCCTTCTTCTCTAGTTGGCTTTGTATTGCTGAACTTCAACCCATCTTCTTTGCCTCACTTTGAGTCCCTTTGCTAGCACAAGGTTAAATATGTTTAATTTTTTTCGATGTTGTAGGGAAGGGGAAAGAGTCCAACTTAGTAGTTACTATAGGAAGATGGAATGGAAGCAATCACAGCAAATGCAATTTGATCATGTTATTTGTCCTGGGTTTGTGGCACATACAAAGAATGGAAGCTTGAGGCAGATGTGCCCTCTGCTGTTCTTTCAAACGGTACAAAATGTTATTTCCTGTCTTCGTTTCCTGCTGAAATTTTAATTACTATACAGTTGACACTGTTTAGGAATTGTTGAAGTGAGGCATTTAAACAGAAAATAAATTACACTACTTTATTACCTTGCTTTCTTGTCTGTGTAAACATAATTTAGTCTTGATAGAGAATAAGAAAGCCTTTCTAATAATTAGAGCTATCTAAAAAAGAAATGGGTTCCTTTGAGAAGTGGTTGTTTATCCTCATTGGAGGTCTTCATTTGGAAGTTCAAGGGAATGAACACTTATCAGGGAAATTATACAAGAGATTCTTAGTTAAATACTACTTGGATTAGACAGTCTCTGTTATCCCTTTCAGTTCTTAGATTCTATGAAATAAACATGAATTGTTTTCTTAATCATTTGGCCTCTCACTGTCCAATGACCCTCAGTTTCCTTTTTAATATGAAGACACTTCATTCTCAGGAAGGAAACTTTAGTGTTGTCCTTCCACAACTCATTTCTGCTTTCAAATTTTTGCCCATAAATTTCTTATACATAGAAAATTTCCCTTTTTACAATTTAAGATATTCATTACAGAATACTGCTAGACTAAATCACCCAGCTTCATTCATTCTAATCTTACTCACAAAGCTTTAGTAAAATATAATGCAATCCTGTAAAACTATCTTGTCAGTCTTTTTATCCCGTAAACCACCTCCTCCAATTGTTGAGTTCCTCCCTAGTATCTCCATTTGAGCAAGTGTCCAAGCCAACCATGCTCTGTCTTCTTAGAGTTCTATTAAATGTCTAGACTTCTCTTCCTCCATCCTAACAACTGCCTCATCCTGGAAGTTACCTGTGTATCTTTCTGCCCTCACCTCCAACTGATGAATTCCTCTCCATTTAAAGAAGTTCTCAAGTCAATCATACTCCTTTCTTATCTCTGTTTCTGAATATCTTGGCTTCTTTACCTCTGGCCACACTTTTCAGCAACCTTTTATGGGCTGTCTTCCCAGTTGGAATGGAAGCTCCTTGGGGACAGGGATTGTTTTTCTTGTTGCTTATATTTGTATTCTCAGCATTAGCATAGTGCCTGATATATATATACAGTTATCCCACCACATTGTGAGTTTTATCATCACAGTTTTGATATATCATGAGTCAGAATTTTTGGCAGCCTCAGATGACATGAATATAACCAAATTTTAACTCAGATTTTACAATTAGGTACTGAAATACTCCATAAAAGAAAAAAAAAAGAGAGAAAGAAATCAGGGTTCTCTGGTATGATGGGAGGCCAAAACATTTTACAGATTTTCCAAATCACAGAGGTGAGGAGTAGGATATGCTCCTAAACCCCATGATGTAAAAGGGATAACTATAGTAACCACTTAATAAATGTGCTCTCCCTCCCCCTCTCTTCCCTCTCTCCCTTATTCGCTGTCTCTGTCTGTCTCTTTCTTCTCTCCCTTCCTCCTTTCATCTATCTACCTATATACCTACCTATCTATCACCACATCTATTGTAAGGAATAATGATTCACAACATCAAAAATTAAGCAGCAAAATATATAAGGAAAATTCTCCTTTAAGGGAAAAGTGTGTCAACTTCTTTCTTATAGTGAAAGGAATGATTTTGTTCTGTGCTACAGCAGCTTCAGACTTTGCAAAGGAATTATTTTAGTAAACATAGGAAATCTCTAGGAGTTTTTGAAATCTTGCTATGTAGACTGACACCTACATTGCCTGTATCAGAATTCAACATATAACAACATGTAAATATGTTTATTTTATATATATATTACATTTTTTCCAGCTATCTTCCTCATTTCATTAGAAGTTCTTCAAGGTCAAGGACTAGCTACTTTATTTTTCTTTATAATTATCTACAATATCTACTTTAAAAATAATATCTTGAAGAAGTGGGAAAAAATGACAGGAAGCATCCAATTTGTCTTGTTAACACATTTCTCACTGCCCTCAGGCTTTTGGTTGTCCCTTTCTATAACCTCTCTCTTTTTAGATACCATCACTAATTTGAAATCTTCCTTCTTCTCTTACCTTCTTTGTCACCTTTCTAGCATTGAAATTGGGCATCAGTGTTAGATTAAAGAAACTTGTGCCTCTGACTGGATTTCAGAAATGATACATTTTCAATGTTTACAATTTCACCCCATTTTAGAAATGAAAGGATTACAAAACACTTTAAGCTATATAAAATGCCTCATGTGTGTTACCTCACATGATAACATAGTTAATGTTTTACAAGGAGTCTATTAAATACAATGTTCCTCTTCATTTAACACATAATAACTTATTCATTTGGTCATCTAGATGAAGTGTTGGGCCTGGAGTTAGGAAGAACTTAATTTAAATCTAGCCTCAGACCCGTACTTTAACCCTATTTACCTCAGTTTCCTAAAATAAATACTAGCACTTACCTCCCAGGACTGTTGTAAGGACAAATGAGATAATTGTAAAGTCCTCAGCACAATGTTTGGTAACAGAGTAATTACTATATAAATGTTTATTGGAAAACCAATTGGTACAGTAGAATACCTGGAGTCAGGAAAATTCCTTTTCCTGACTTTAAATCTGTCCTCAGACAATTAATAATCAGGGACAATTCACTTAACCCAGTTTGCCTCAGTTCCTCACTTATAAAATACGCTAGAGAAGGAAATGGCAAACCACTCTAGAGTACCACTGCCAAGAAAACTCCAAATGGACTCATGAAGAATCAGATATGACTGAACAATAAAAATAAGTACAAATGTTAGCTATCATCATCATCATCATCATCACTATCATCATCATCTTCATCATCATTATCTTCAGTTCCTAATTTGGTGCAAGAGTGCTGATGTACACCATTTATAAAAAGCAAGATTTGGGGAGGCACATGCCTCAGAATAGCATTTTAAAAGCTATTAATGCATCCCCAACATTTTTATGATTCTATGTGTGAAAAACCTCACATTATATCTTAAATTATAACATTGAGAATTTGAGTCTTTCACATGTGCCTAATTTATGTTTTACCTCATTGCAAAGACACATCTATTCTACCTCAAGAGCAATTGCTTTTCAAATTAAGTAGTTGAGAGGAAGCTCTTCCTTAGATTAAATGCCAAAAATCAAGGTGAAAGTGTGAAGAACTTTATCTTATTTATTGCCAAACTTAGTCATGTTGTGAACATCTTAACTCAAGAATTTTAGGAATTTTTTTACAAGTTTTGATAAACTGTTAAAAAAAAAAAAGAAGTTGATATGTCAAAGTTGGGAGAATAATATCACAACATTAGCCTTACTATAGAACATAAAATTTTTATGTTTTGTGTAATGGCATTAAGTGAACAATAATGGTAAAAGTGTACATTTCATGCTAGTAGTATGAGAGAAAAGATTATATAAACAACTTACTCAGAAGTCATTCAAGTAGAAGCCTCCATTCTCCAGGACTGTCCTAAATCAAAATGTATGACAAAAATAAATAGTTGTCCCTTCTATATTGCAACTTCCCCATCACAGTTTTGATACAACACAGATTGACATCAGAAATTAAATGAGAATTTTGGGGAAGTTTTGCAGAAGCTGCAAATGATATGTGATGGCCAGCAAATAACATAGAAAAAGTTTAGAAAGTCAGAAATGCATAAAATGTATACATAATATTATATAATATCAATTAAAATTTTACAAAAAGGTACAGTAAACATGTTATGAAAGAAAAAAAAATGTAGCCATCTCTGGTAATAAGAGAGGGTCAACAATTTTACATGAATTTTCCAGATTGCAAAGGTGCCACACCCCTGTCATATGGAAGGGAGAACACTGTATGACTTGTAAATCACCAAGATAGATTTTAAAAAAAAAACTGCATACACTCATGCTTGTGTGCTTGGTTTCTAAGATAATCCTTTATGCTCTTATTTAGTAATTATTTACTTTTTCTTGATGCACAATTTTAATGATCTTGCCTCTCTGTTTTCTTAGTAGCCATAAAACAAAAATTGAAAAGGAAAATTTCTGTTCCATTATTAATAAAAATAATGAAATAACTTGAATTATATAATGCTTACTCATTCCTAGATTTTCTGCTAAGCCCTTAAAGATATTTCAATATATTCTCACAATGATCCTGAAATGTAGGTACTATAGTTCTCCCTATATATCATTTGAGGAAACTGAGACAGAGTGACTTGTTTAGGGTCACACAATTAGTAAAAAGTCTGAGGCCATATTTGAATGCAGGTATTCCTGACTTCAGATCTTTGATATCTCTGTAATACTTCCCTGATGTATGGCAATTGTAAGAATGTACTATTGACAGTTTGGTTTTAGGAGATGAACCAGTTTTGTGTATGTATTTAGAAAATCAATGGCAGTCTTTAGTCATTTAATGAAAAAACAACTTAGCATACTCAATCTATCTTAATAATAATATTTATGCTGATGACCTTATATATAAAAAAGTTAAAAATATATGTGGACTCTTTTAAAATTATACAGGGAAAAACTGATTTCTATCAAAAATGGCTAAAATATAATATTATTGCTATAATGAAATAAATTTATGAATGAATGATAAAAACTCAATGAGAGTCCCCAAAGAAGAATAGATTTTTTTCTGAGTGGGAAACCATTGTAATGGAGTGGCATTGGAACTACATCTTGAAAGATTGGTATAAAGACTGGGAGTATGAAGATAGTTTTCCAAGTGTGAACAATGTTTGAATGATATGTTCAAACCCACAGAGGTGAGAAAGTAAAGGTTTTCTTTTTGGAACAATGAGCCATCTAGTTTGGTTGGAAGTGGAGTCTTATGTGAGAGAATTCTTCAAGTTAGGTCAGCAACAGATTATGAAAGGTCTTAAATGCCAGATAAACAGCTGGCATAGTTTTGAGTAGAGGAATAACATAGTAAAGTCTTCATTAGGAAAAAAAAAAATATTTAGCAAAAGTATGCCTGGATTGTGTGAATGGATAATATATATTTTTTAAAAAATTATCTTTTTTATTATAGCTTTTTATTTTTAAAGCATATGCATGGATAATTTTTCCTTGCAAAACCTTGTGTTCCACATTTTTCCTTCCTTTCCCTCCATCCCTTCCCCTATATGGCAAGTAATACAATATATGTTAAACATGTTAAACATATATGTTAAATTTAATATATGTATACATATTTATGCAATTATTATTCTGCACAAGAAAAATCAGATCAAAAAGGAAAAAAAAATGAGAAAGAAAACAAAATGCAAGAATACAACAAAAAAGAGTGAAAATTCTATGTTGTGATCTACATTCAATTCCCACAGTCCTCTCTCTTGGTGTAGATGGCTCTCTTCAAATCATTGGAACTTGCCTCAATCATCTCATTGTTGAAAAGAGCCACATCCATGAGAATTGATCATTGGATAGTCTTGCTGTTGCTTGTATACAATGATCTCCTGGTTCTGTTCTTTTCACTTGGCATCAGTTCAAGTAAGTCTCTCCAGGCCTCTCTGAAATCATCCTGTTGATCATGTGTTATAGAACAATAATATTCTATAACATTTACATACCATAACTTATTCAGCCATTTTCCAATTGATGAGCATTCAATCAGTTTCCAGTACCTTGCCACTACAAAAAAGTTTGTTCCTTGTCACAAACAGTTTTGAGCATGTGGGACCCTTTCTCTCCTTGATGTTCTCTTTGGGATATAAGTCCAGTAGGAACACTGCTGGATCAAAGAGTATGTATATTTTGATAGCCCCTTGGGCATAGTTCCAAATTGTTCTCAGAGTAGTTGGATCAGTTCTCAACTCCACCAACAATCTTCTCTTTGTTTATTTTATGCAAGTAAGCATGTAGAGATATAAAATTCCTCCTAATAACTGCTTTGGCTGCATCCTACAAATTTTGATATGTTGTCTCTTGGATGAAATTATTGATTGTGTCTATATATGTCAATTCTGTATTGAATACTCTCTAGTCTCTGTCTTGCTCAGTTTCTCTGGCATTACAACTTCTTATTTATTTTGTGGTTTCATTTATCTAGTTCTGAGAGAATAAGGTTGAGATCTCCCACTTGATGCACAAATGTTTAGTATTGTTATCACTTCATTATTTATGGCATCCTTAAGTAGGATGGAGTTTCTTTCCTTATCTTTTAATTAGATCTATTTTTGCTTTTGCTTGATCTGGGATCAGGATTGCTACCCTGCCTTTTTTTTTAACTTCATGAAGCATAATACATTCTGCTCTAGCCTTTTACTTTTACACTGAATGCATCACTCTGTTTTAAAAGTGTTTCTTGAAAAAAACAAATTGTAGGATTCTGGCTTTTAATCCAATCAGCTATCCACTTCCATTTTATGGCAGAGTTCATCCCATTCATATTCACAGATAAAACTATTAACTGTATTTTCTGTTTTCTTGTTTTTCCCCCAATTATACTTTTCTCTTTCCTTTCCCCCTTTCCCTCCTCTCCAGTATTTTGCTTCTGACCACCTCCTCCATCAAACAGCCCTCCCCTTTTGCAGGTCCTCCCTCTTTCTTATACCTTTCCACTTCTACTTCTGTTCTCTGTTCTATTAGCTTCCCTGTGAAAGCATAATATTAAAGGTAGAAAGATTAGGTAGGATATTATAATGATCTAGGCAAGATATAACAACTACCTGGAATGATTAAATAAATTAATTTCAATGATGTGAAACAGGAAATACCTCCTTCATCTATTATACACTCTGGATTTTGCCTAACATAGAATCTCTGAACACAAGTATAATGGTAGGAACCCACCATGATGCAGCCTCCATGATTCCTTGCAAAGATGTGTAATTAAAAATGAGTGGATTAGATGAAGACCAACCAGTATGTGGAAGATTATACCTTAATCTTATTATATCTTAATTTATATTTTATTCTTCTATCCATTCGTCCATCCATACATTCATTTATATTTATAAAAGTGGCAGAGTATTTGAGATATATTATTTAATTCTTAGTTAATAATCACATGGAGTAAATTGAAGAGGATCATTATTGATTTTCTGTGAAAGAGATGGAGGAGCTCTCTACTTGGTAGGGATAATCAAGTAGGACATCTTAGTTTAAGTATGGAGTGAATTGAATGACTTCTTAACTTCAATTTCTTAGAGTTTGTGATTTTTATCATTATTTTCCCTGTGTAGTCAGGTGGGGAACTATCTGAGTGCTATGGAAAATATCAATCAACTACAAAATATTCATTTATTAAGTACCTACTGTGTGCCAGGTACTACTCTAAATGCTAGGGATCCAATTACAAAAGATGAACAAATGTACCAACTTCAACTCTCACTGACAATGGTTTATTTTCTTATTAATGTAAGAATTAGAATGATTGATTTACTCAAACTCTATTCCACTTAAATAAGTGATAAAATGCCCAATCAATTCATTTCATTCATAGACCAAGTGGAAAAATCTTTGAAAGCTATTTGATTAATTGAAATGATGCTAGTTTATTCCCATTAGCTGAACGATTTTGTCATGCCCTCTGGGTCCTGTATGAAGGCACTGAATTAGCATGGAGAAATTGAAGCAAATATGCTTTTCCAACCCATCTTGGAGGAGAAACTGCTGGAAAGAGAAGCCTTTGATTGAGCCTTAAAAGAATCTACTCCTCACCTTTGACCAAAGGGGACCTTGTGAGCTTTAAGACATTTGAAGGATTTTTGACTTCCCATCTTCCAGTCAGTGACCTAGCCACGTAGGAATTGACTGCAGTATTTCCTTCCACCTCAAAAGCAAGAATAGATATTTATTCATAAGTCCACAAAGGGTCTTATCAAAAGAACTAAACCATGCCTACAGCAAATCCTCTTTAGCAAAGAGAACTTGATATGTTACCTCTTAGTAGATAGGCATATGTAAATGTATATGCATTTGTGTAGATATTGGACAAACCCAGTAAAATGTTCTTTCTGTCCTTCCTTCCCTCCTTTCTTCCCTCCTTCCTTCCTTCCTTCCCTTCTACCTTCCTTCCTTCCTTCCTTCCTTCCCTTCTACCCTCCTTGCTTCCTTCTTTCCTTCCTTCCTTCCCTCCCTCCCTTCCCTTCCTTCCTTCCCTTCCTTCCTTCCTTCCTTCCTTCCTTCCTTCCTTCCTTCCTTCCTTCCTTCCTTCCTTCCTTCCTTCCTTCCTTCCTTCCTTCCTTCCTTCCTTCCTTCCTTCCTTCTTTCCTTCCTTCCTTCCCTCCTTCCTTCCTTCCTTCCCTCCTTCCTTCTCTCCTTCTTTCCTTCCTTCCCTCTCTCCTTCCCTCCCTCCTTTCTTCCTTTCTTTCTTCCTTCCCTCCTATCAAATGAGAATAACATTCACATTCTTCACAAGGTATTTGTGAGGATCAAATGAAATAATATTTGTAAACTTCTTAGCAGTGCCTGTCACATAGTAGAGACTCATTAAATGCTATTTGCCTTCCTAATACCCCTTTTCTACATATACTGTCTAAGTTTGAGTTCACTTTATACTGAAACTATATATATTTATGGAGATGGCATTACAAACTTTTGGAGATATTTTGTACCAACTGAACTTTCTCTAACACCTTAGTGAATTCTAGTTTCTAAATAGTACTTCTAAGAGCTAATAATTGATTCTCAACTAATAATCTTGGGAGAAGTATCCTGATAGGGGCTCAAAACAGTGGCCTTAGAAAATCATGACTGACTATTCAGGGATTCCCTTAGAACCTCAAGGTGAAAATGTAGCTTTGTTCTTACATCTGAGACTCATCTGTATGAGTCAATAAGGATCCCTAGAGCTTATATGGGCTACATTAAATCTCTCAAAAGGAGTTCAAAGAGTTTGGAGTAGGATTTTTCTAGTGGTTCATCTTTATGTCGATCTGAGTAGAAGAAAATATCTTCTCCCTTTGGGATTGTCTCTTTCCTTTCAAACCCATAAAGCCCACTAATGGATTTGAACACAAATTGTCATGAATGGCTACATGCTTTCATAGCAATTCCACATACCAAAAGAATTCAAATAAGCATTTTAAATTGGGATTCTTAATTTTGAGTTCAAGGACATCAAGAGGTTTTGCCCCAAGGCAGAATTCAAGAGATCTTTGAATATGGATGGAGAAAAAAAAAATTACATTTTTATTGTCACTAACCTTTGGGTTCCTTTATAATGTTATGTATTTCATTTCATACATTTAAAAAGATTATTCTAAGAAGCAGCCTATATATTTTTCCATGTGGCTAAAGGAGTAATATGCCAAGAAGATTTAGATTGATTTAAAGAAATGGAATTTTAGTCTCATGTACAATGAATGACAGCTGCATCTAAGGGAAACTGGATTTCTTCCTCTCAAACCTCCTTCTCCCATTCCTTTCCTGATCAGAGGTTACAAGAAGTGAAAAGGTTATATGATTAAAGGAGTCTATTTGTCCAGGAAAAAAGGAGGTCAGATAGTGTGGATTAGATCCTGAGAGTCTCATTAACTAATACAAGTGCTGGTTCCCAGTTAGATTTCAACATCAGGTGCTTTCACTATGCCTTCTAGCAAGTTCCTCCTTACTGTCATATTGTGATTATTATTAGTCCTTTGTTCTCAAAGAGAGTACTAAGACATCAGAGAAGTGATACCATGGCATGTGCAAGTCAGTTGGATTTAAGTGAGGGAGGGCTGTGTCTTACTTTTTCATCCAAAGCTGTTTGAGTTCAGTGGCCAGATATAGATCAGGATGACTGGAGTTGTATCCTTGGAATGCTATTGTCATGTTCTTCCACCACAACATGATTTCTACTTGTCTTTCTTGATTTCTATTGCAAGGTCTTGACAGGGAGAAGTATTAGGGACCACAATGGCTCACAGTCTTCCCTCTCCTCCAACTTATCATGTTTTTTTGTTTGTTGTTTTTCCTGCTCAAATTTATAGTAAAAGAAGAAGGGAGGGTAAAGAAATTTAGAGAATTTCGGTTAACCTTCTGACAAAGACATTCAAAAACATTCAAAGCATTCAAGGGCATGGATTGTGTTAGTAGGCTAGAATTGATCAAATAGTGGGACTTCTATAATGATTTATTCAGGGTCCAGGTAGTAGAAAGGTAAACCAATGTCTGGCCAACCATGGAATTAAGAGACAATAGTAAACTCATTGTTGATTGAGGAGTCCTTTTATAAGCAGCATAAAGGAACTATATTTTTTCTTTCCTGAATTCCTCAGATAGATTTTTATAGACACAATCAAAGACAGTCTTCAGATATTGCCCCATTAATTCAGTAGGACTGACAGTAGAGGGTGACAAGTTGAGTGAGAAGAAATCTGTCAAATCTTCCTGACCATTCTCCTTCAAACAGTTTGCTTCATGGTACCCTTAATTATCTTTTGTTTCATCTGTCCATTTGTTTGAGTGAAGAGAGACTGGACTGCTTGGAAAAAGTTCACAAATTCCTTAAATTCAACTGAGGCTCATTAGTAAAGATAATGTAAAGATAACTAACTTGTTACAATACAACAATCCAGAGCACTCAGGGCTATTTGGAGAAAGTGTCTTCCACAAACATTTTTTTTTCCTCTAGAAGAATCCTAAAAGATCAATACACATTCTCCAGCAAAGACACTTCATTTTTTTTCACACAAGTGGTTTGGGCAGAGAATGAACCAAGAAGCCTAGAAAGTATTATTATATTCACCCATCATTTCCAGACTTTCCTAGAATGGAGCTAAGATAGATTGTTCTATTCTCCTCAAATACATCTAGTACTTTCTAATCTCAATCTTAACTGAAATCATTCTCCCTATTTAAAATCCTTTTTTCTTTTCATTGACTCTTGAAATTCTGAAATCTTACTTCCTATAATATTATTTCAAAATTCAGTTTATATGTCAGTGCTTTCACTTATCCTCTCATATAAGACTAACTCTTCCAAAAACTGTCCCCTTTTCTCTATTTATGAGGCTACCACTCTGGTTCAGGTCTTTAACACTGTGGTTCAGATCCTTACCACTTCTTGCCTGGACTATTTTTAACATAATGCACTTTTTGCTTTGGTTCTCACCTAAATTACACTTCCTCTACGTCTCTGCCTTTCAGAATTTTTTGTTTCCTTCAAAATTCAATTCAGATACCATCTTCTATTTGAAGCTTCTTCTGATTTCCTCTAGTAACTAATATTTTGCCCCTCAAATTACCTTTTATTTTGATGTATATATAAACTCGCAGAAGTATATGTGTGTATATACATGCATACCTACAAAGATACACATATATAATTTTGTATTTGCATATATATATATATATATATATATATATATATATATATATATATATATATATATATATATATATATATATATATAAATATGTAGTTTTGTCTTCTTAATTCCCATAGAAGTTAAGTAGAGATGATTTCAGTTTTTCTTTCTCTTCCTATCTTTGTATAGTACTGGGCATTATATAGGAGGTTAATCAATGTTTATTGATTGGTCCTGTTTAGAAGGGTGCTACCCTTCCTCTGAAATCTCTCAGCACTTGATGCTTCTGCTGTACATTTATAGTGACCCACTTTATCTTTTTTCATTTGTTTATAAATGTTATCTCCCTAATTACATTACAAACTCCTTGAGTATAGAACTCCTACCTTTGATCATAATATCTAAGATCAAAGAAATGAAAGGGAATTTAGAGATCTTTTAAGATACCTCATTTTTATAGGGTAGGATTTGAATTCTTGAATTCAAGGCTTCTGATTCTTAATTCACCACATTAATGTTTCAAAAATGTACACAATAAAAAAGTCAAAGCTTACTGATATGAAATTATTATCATTTTTCTTAATTGTATTCCTCCAGTGACTCCTGCCCTCATCCATCTTTCTGAATCTCTTTCTACTACTTGTCAATGTTGACTCTTCCTAAGGAAGCTGCTATATCTTTTTTTTAAAGATAATATTGAATAAAATTTGAATAAATTTGAATTGAATAAAATGGACTTTTAAAGTTCTCTTTTCACTAGTTTTATTTTTTATTTTTAAATTTATCTTTAACACGCATCGCTTTATGAATTGTGTTGGGAGACAAAGAGAAAATAGGAAAACTCATGGGAGAGATTAAAAAACAGAAAAAAGTGAAAACATCATGTATTGATTTACATTCCTTCTTCTTAGATCTTTTTCTGGACGTCAATGGCATTTTCTGTCCAAAGTCTAATGGGATTGCTTTGGATCACAACCACTGAGAAGAACCAAGTCTTTGATAGTTCATCCATAGGAATACATTATACATAATGTATTCCTGGTTCTTCTTGCTTCACTCAGCATCAATTCATGTAAATCTTTCCAGACCTTTCTAAAATCAGCTTGTTCATCATTTTTTATAGAACAATAAATAATATTCCATCACCTTCATATATCACAACTTGTTCAGCTATTTCCCAACTGATGAGCATCTCTTTGCTATACAAATAGAGCTGCTCCAAACATTTTTTGCACATGTGGGTCCTTTTCTCTTCTTTATGATTTCCTTGGGATACAGACCCAATAATGGCACTCCTGGGTCAAAGGGTATGCACAGTTTTATATCCCTTTTGGCATGGGAGATGTTATATAGTAATAAAATATGAAACCTATAAGAAAAGTTAGGAAAAGAGTAAGGAATGGCTTCCAAAAGCAATAATCAGAATTTTAAGGGATTAGCAGAATCAGAGGTGACCTGATGAATACCTCTTCAAAAAACAAAACACCAATTTCATTGAATTTAAGCTCACCTCAGAATAGACTTGAGATATTTTCATGAAGCAGGGTGACCCATAAGCGTGTTATAGTAATAGTAACTGATAGGGAAGACAACTTAATTCAGTCTAATTCAATTCAGCAAACAAATCTTAAATGTGCACAAACAAACAAATGTAGAATCTTTCTTCAAGATACTTTTATTTTATTAGGAAGAAAGTAAGCATTTCTTACTGGTGTGTTCCTGGTACTAAGCCAAATGTTTTACAAATATAATCTCCTTTGAGCTACACTACAACCTTGTGAGGTAGGTATTGTTAATCTTCCCATTGAAGGCAGGTAGGTGACACAGTAGATAACTTCCTGGGCTTGGGATCAGATTCATTTTTATGGGTTCAAATCTGACTTCTTATCAGGTCTATGACCTAGACAAGTCACTGAAACCTTATTTGCCTCATCTATAAAATGAGTTGGAAAAGGAAATGGCAAAGCACTCTAGTATCTTTTCCAAGAGGGGAGGTGGCTTTTCAGTGGTTGCTGTCTGAATTGGTTTTGAGATTCACAATCAGCCTATTAAAGACTCCTATCTCAGAGCTTCAGTCAAAATCTATGTTTCAGTCTCTTTTTGTTCTTTCTTTCTCCCTTTTTTCTTTTCCATCAATCTGAAGGGACTGAGGAACCATTTATGACGGGCATGAAGCAGAGATGGTAATAAAATAAGGTATCTACTTGCAAGTATTAGAATGTCTGTGATGTGGAATAGAGACTGGATTTTTTCCTTTATGACCACAGAGGATAACACTAGGAGCCACAATAAGAATCATAAAGGCAAATTTCGGCTTAATGTTTTTTTGTTGTGCAGTTATTTTCAATCATATTTGATTCTTCATGATCCTATTTGGGTTTTGGGTTTTTGTTTTTGTTTTTTTGTTTTTTGTTTTTTGTTTTTTTGCAAAGATATTGGAGTGGTTTGCTATTTCTTTAACTCATTTTGCAGATGAAAAAACTGACGCAAATAATAGTTAAGTAACTTGCTTAAGTTTACCCATCTAGTAAGTGTCTGAGGCCAGATTTGAATTCAGAAACACTAATCTACACACTATATCACATGGCTGCTCCCCAAATGGAATTGGCTGCCACAAAAATTGTGGATTCCTTAATGTTGGAGGCCTTTGAGGAAAATTAGATATCTATTTGTCAGATATCATAGGTTTAGAGCTCAGAGGTTTATCTTTGGAAGGGATATTAAAGGCCTTCTAATCCAAGTCTTTCATTTTACAGGTGATGAAATAAATGTGCTTTTGCAGCTAAAGAACCTTTAAAGGAGATCTATAGATACTAAAAGGAGATAAGTACAGGGAGAGAGTGAATGGCTCAGATCACTCCTTTGAAGTTGGTTGGACAACCAATTGAGTTATTCTCAACAGATCATATATAGTGGCTATTAGCCAAGGCCAAAATTTAATGAATGATTGGGCTGTATCACATTTAGGAACCCATGATGTCCCTTCAATGATTCTAAGCTGCTTGGTGCTATAAAATCATCTTTTAATATTAATATTCTTCACACTTAGGCATAAAATGTGATCTAGGCAATTTGCTATAATCACAAAATATCATAATCTTAGAACATTAACATTTCCATTGACCCCCAAGGGCAATGGAAAGTTGAGTGTCAGAGGAGAAGGCCTATGTTGGCTGCAGCAAATGATCAAAAATGACTTGAATGCTGGAATTGCTGTAAATTATATCAGTAATACTATTTTTAACCAAGAAAAAAAGAGACAGATTAGTCACAGTGTGATTGAGTAATAATTATAATCATAATTTTAATGGGGTCAAGCTTAAGTAAGACTCATGACATAGTGATTTCTCTGGAAGTGCCCAGTGTCCTATTGTATAGAGCTTCATGCAGTGATTAATGAAGATAGCATGATTCTGTAGCTAATATACTAATCTTACAATTAGGAATACCTGATATTGAATTGCCTTCTCTACTTGCCACTTAGAAGGGCAAATCACGAAGCATTCACAGTCTCAGTTACCGTATCTGTACAATGTCAACAATCAGTACTTGTTGAATCTACATCACAGATTTGTTACTAGATTCAAATGAGACAATGTAGTCTAAGCATTGTAACTAGATATACCTAAAACTACAATTGTTAGTGATTTTATTAGATGCTTCCTGTGTTTCTTGCCACTCTGAAGTTCTAAAATTCTGATTCTTGTCTGATTTCCATTCTCCATCTGAAACTTTTAATTTTCCTGCACCTAGCTTCATTTTATCTCCCTTTTCTCTATACCTTTCCTATTTTTTTTATCCCTCAATAGCTACAATATAGACTCATAATATTGAGATTTTAAAATACTAATAAATGAACATAACTTATATTCCTTATACTTAAAATATTTCATATTTCTTGTTTTAAAAAATATCTACACAATTCCCTTAATTAGGTTCTTTTTTCTTTTGAAGAACTCTTTGATTAATATTTTTTTCCATATCCCAGGAGTTAAGACACTTAACTGTTAGACAAATGGGGCTGAAGTGTAGAGGATCATATTGTAATAGACAGAGAATCAGTTTTGGTATCAGGAAAGACTGGATTCAAATCCTATCCCAGACATTGTGATTCTGTGTAATTCACCTAAATTTTTCTTCCTCAGTTTCCTTATTTGTAAAATGAGGAGGTTAGACTTAATGTTCTTTAAGGTTTCTAAACTTAAGAAGATAAATAAAACAAGTTTTGTTGAAGTAGAACTCAAAACAAAACTTTTTTACGTGTATATATTAAGATCATACAAGATTCTATGACAGTCATGAGCACAGTTGATACTCAAATATCCATTGAACATTAAACCGAGTCAGGCATATTATAAGGAAATTTTTGCTCCCCAAAACTGTTAGAGATTTCCCATATATTTTCCAAATTCAAAATCAGTCAATAAACATTTATTAAGTGTCTACTATGAATAGGCATTGTGCTAAGTAAGCCCTAAAGGCACAAAAAGATGTGAAATGCAGTCCTTACTCTCAAGGAGCTTATCTAATGAAGGAAACAACATGCAAATAAATATTTATGAATTATCTAGTAAGTATGTATGTCTGTATCTATATATTCATATATAAACTTTATCATCTATCTATCTATCTCTCCTCTATAAAGATATAAGATAAAGGTTTTGCAATTGTTCATGTTGAAAAATTACCTATGCATATATCTTGTAAATAAAAAGCTATACTAAAAAAAAGATATAAGATAAATAGGAGATACTTTTTAAAAGGGAAAGAACTAAAATTAAGAAGGATTAGGGAAGGCTTCTGATAGAAAGTGGGGCTTAAAGGAAGCTGAAAAAGTAAGATTGAAGAAGGAAAAGTATGTCAGGTATGGGGGACCGACAGACAGACAGACATGATCAGACCTGTGCTTTTGGACTTGAGGCAGGTAGACACACTAATAGACTATTGCAATAGTCCAGGTAGGAGGTGATGAGAACTTCTATTTAGAGTAGCGATAGTGTCAGAAGAAAGGAAGGGACATAGTTGAGAGATGTTGCAGAAGCAAAATCTAGAAATGCTGACAACAGCTTGGATATGGGGAAGATGGAATAAGAGATAGTGAAGATTCAGAATGAGTCTGAAATTGTGAATCTGAGAGATTGGGATAATGACATTACTTATTGTATGGTAGTTAAAAAATAGGGAGGTTTTAGGGGAAAGATATTGAGTTATATTTGGATATATTGAGTGTCAGCTCAATAACTGGACCTCCAGTTTGAGATGTATGAATGGCAGTTGAACATGTAAGATTAGAGATCAGCAGAGAGTTTAGGGTCACATAGGTAGATTGAAATATCATTAATATAGAGATGATAATATATAGAGAAAAAACACCAAATGTAGTAGTATAGGGAGAGAAGGGAAGAGGACCCTATACAGAATTCTAAGAATATGGTCTGGAAGAGGATCCAGCAAAGGAGACAGAGAAGAAGCAGTCAGATTAATCCTTTATTGAAAGCAAGGTTGTCTAAATGGTCTTATTTTCTTAGGAAATGCTGAATATATATAGCTGTAAAGGGCTAGAACTGAGCAGATGCACTTAATGTAGGATCACCTAGCACTTAAGGCTAATTACCAATTGGACAATTCACTATTAACATGCTTGGAGGATGATCTCACTCAATTCTGCTGGCTTGATCTGTGGGTGTGGACAAAGAAGGGGAGAGGAGATCAGAGGGTGGAGTAGGACAAGCAGGATCATTCTTTGACAATGCAGAGACAGGAAGGAGGTGTGTAGATTCCTATATCTAATCCCCTAACAGTTACCCCAAAAGACCAAGAATAAAGACTTTTGCTGATTCTAAGATATCCAGGGTACTATACAGGTATCCAAATTGCTCAAAAGAGATTGGTATAGCAACACCACCCAGGAAAAGAAAATGAAAATTTGATCACCCAGTTTGTGACATGAAGTTGGATGGGAAGATCATTAAATCAGTTTGTTACTATACATATCTGGAAAAGTATTTTAATCAGAGACTTTGATCCATTACTGAAAAGGAGAAGGAAAGTGGGCTCAATCACATTTGGTGTACTGTATGGTACTTTCCATAATAATAATAAGTTGTTTTCTGCTGGAAAAACACATTGAAACTAATAGGAAACATAGGAATTGAAATACAGGAATCTAATATGTCTGGGAATCATGGCCCTTAGAAAATCATAACTGCAAATGTCTCTCAGATAAATGGAAAGATGAATAATGGTTATAAGTAGCTTGTAGCATGCTACCAATAGTGATTTATACATAAAAAGTATTGAAAAGACATCATCAGGATCACATATGACTGGAACAAAAAAAGGTTGGCTCCACATAAATTAATTAGCATGCTTAATTGGGTACCATGACAAGTTAAAAAAAGTCTTTCTATATAGTGTTTTCTCTTCTTCTCTAAGACACCTTCTAGCTCTTCTAAAGGAGTCTTGATCTTTGTCTCCTGAGGTTGAGTGAAATGGTTCCAACTGACTTTTTTTTTTTAAGATTTTGTATTTGGTTGTGTCCTCCCTGTGGTCTTAATTCATGAAAAGTTTTTGATAATGGATAAACCAAAGGAACTTTGTAGCAAGTCCAGATATGGGTGAGAAAATTCTATTTATTCTTAAAGTTTCTCCTACATTCAATTAACCGACAGTGACAGTATTTCTCAGTGTAATGAATCACTAGGAGGTCAAATGGACACTAGGAATGTATTTTCTTGAAGGAGGATGTGAATTTATATTCAGCCAGAAGGTCTGTGAGCCAGAAAGCTACCATTTTTCTTTCTTTGATCAAGCAGTGCTAAACAGTGGTGTGGGTAGGCAAGTAGGGAAGGAACCAATCAAACTCTTTAGGAAGAGATTTTTAGATTAGGCAGAATAACAGAGAAGAGATTTGGTCACAGTTTGAAATGAGGTTTAGCAATCCAGATTAAAAAAAAAAAAATCTGTGTATTCCAGTAGCTTTAAGGAGGGAAGGAACATGTCCTTCTGTTGTAAGACTTAAAGAGAAACTTTAGAAAATATCACTGGAACAGCTATGAAATAGAGATAAGCATAAAAAAAATGGGTCAAGAAAATTAGTCATTGTACTGGGACTTTCCTCCATTCCCTTTTACTTTGATCTTTAGACATGAACAGTCCATCATAGTTATTTATTACAGCTATTAAAAGAGGATTTATAAAATTGACTCATGAGGAATTCCATGGTTAGCGATAGGAAAGTTTGTGGGGAAAGATTGGAAGCAAAAAGAACACTCATTAAGCCTGCAGATGATACCCAGGACTTGAGAATGTGGTGGTTAGACTTTGGAAAAAGAATTAGAATTTAAAAATAAACTTGGAAAGATAGGCAAAAGATCAGCAAAATAGTGAGAATAATGAAGTCTAAAGCTGAGAAAAAGTTCACTATACAAAATGAGTAAAGTCAAAAGAATACTGGATTTGTGATAATTAACTTTTAAATCTGACATTGCCAATATTATAAAAAAATTACTCATGCATATATAATGTCAAAAAATTTTATAAATAAATAAAATTTAAACAAAAAAAATCTGACATTGCCAATCTATATGACCTAGAAAATAGCATTTATTCTTTCAAAATTTCATGTACTTAACAATTCTCAACAAATATAAAATTTTAAAACCCAAGGAACAAAAATGAGGATTTCATGTAAAAAGATAAACTTCTCTAACATACAGTTTATTCTTTATTTTTTTAGCTTCCAAACTAGTAATAAAAGTATTATATAATACAATTATTCAGAAGGTTAGATAAGATTATGCATATAAAGTATTTTCATAGAATCTTAGAACCTTAGAAGTGGAAGGAGCCTTGAATATCATCCATCCTTATCCTTACCCAAAGTAGTAATTCCACAAGATGCCCCCCAAATGATTATCTTTCCTTTGCTCAGAAACTCCAAGAAAGTCACTCCCTTACAATACAGTCTGCTATGCAATCATTGTTAGAAAGTTTTTCATTATTTTTGAGATAAAATCTTCCTCTCTGAAATTTTTACTGATTTCTTCTAGTTTTGAAGTTTGAGAGGACATGTAAAACAAAGGAAAATTACATGAATGAAAGCGTAGCCTTTCTTGCATAGACTGACTTGAAGGAAAACAGACTACTCTCTGGCCCAGAGGGATGCTCACAAGTAGCAGTTTTGGGGAATGGTAGACATCTAAGAGATGATAGTCTGAATTTTTCCCACCTCCAGTGGATGTTGATATTATTGTGACTTGCAAGTGCAGAAACACAGAGGGATTTGGGATGGAAAGTATAACTAAAGGTAGAGAATCCTCCCTAGATTTTGGCCTCTGGAATGTCACTAGGGCAAGTTAGGAGGATTTCTCTGAGATCCCTATGTTTAACTTATTTCCTTTTCTCCTAATAAGTATAATATTAAGAGAATTCCATGTATTGATTTTCAAGGGTCCTTTTATCTATGATCTCTCCTTAGTTCTATCACTGTATTTTTACTTTTTTTTCATTTTTAGACTCTAAATTTTCCTTTTCTTCAGGGATGGTGGTATGGGATATAATCACTGGATGGCCTTTGTACCTATTGAATTGATGTTAAAAGTTGGGAAGAAGAGAACATATTGGAAGAGTTTCAGGGCTAAACATGGCCTCCCTTTTCTCATCTCTTTCATGTACCCCCAGTGGTGAAGGCCTCATAGGTCACAGGGAATAGACAATCACAGAACCCTAGAATTCCAGACTCTTGTCTCTATCACACTCTTAAAATTGTAGAACTTCTAGAGGTTGTAACTAGAGCTAAAGAATCTGAAATTCATCCTGTGATAGTATCATTTTAAAGACCTAGGATAGTTCTTAGAGAAGCCTGAAAAAGATAAGACTTTGTTGAGGAAAAATGAGAATTTTATTCAATATTTGAAAATATGTTATATGGAAGAAAGATTAGACTTTGTTCTAATTTTCCTCATAGGAAGGAAACAGGGATAGTTGGTAGAAACTGCAAAGAAGCAAATTTAGATTTAATTGAGAGGAAACTTTCTAACAATTAGAGTTATCCAATTGTGGAACAAGCTCTCTTGGGAAGTAATTGTTAGCCCACATCAGAGAGCTTCACACAGAATCAGATAAGTAATAATCAGGAGAACTCAATAATGCAGTTTTTATTTTGGATAAGAGTCGAATTATAAGGTCACTGAGGACAGCTAGGCAGTGCAATAGATAAAGCTTGTAATCCTGAAGATTCATCTTTATAAGTTCAAATCAGGTCTCATTTACTATCTGTGACCCTGGACAACTCACTTAACTTTGCCTCAGTTTCCTTATTTGTAAAATTGGCTGGAGAAGGAAATGGCAAACCATTCCTGCATCTTTGTGAAGAAAACCTCCCCAAAATGGGGGTCCCAAAGAGACAGGCACAATTAAAAGCTCAGACTACTATCACAGGATGAATTTCAAGTTCTTTACCCTAGTTACTAAGCTCTACAAGTTCTACAATTCCAGGAGTGTGCTAGAGACAGCTCATATTAGTTGATTAGAATTGATTAATCAAACTTTCAATGTGAGCTGTTAGACATCAGACATTGGCAAATGTTCCAAATTAGGATCTGATTTGGTTTTTGTTGATTATTTCAACTTAAAGAAGTGAGGGAAAAATGTTAATAATGAACATCAAAGTAAAAAGTGTGCCAGGAATTTTGGGGGATCCTGTTAATCATTTGTTCATCAAAAAACCATTAACTACAATTTACTAACAACATCCTTAAGTCCTAGCATCCAAAAATGACACAATACATTAAGAGTGATCTAAACAGGGCAGAGATTAGTGGGAATTTGGCATCTGTAGTTTTTACATTTATGACACTTTTAATATACCTACAGATCACATTAGTTTTAATTGATTCATGGCATACTATTGCCTCCTATGGAGCTGGCAGCACTAACTCCTAGATCTTTTTTTCTGACACAGTTATGTCTAACCCTGCCTCTCACATTTTGTGCTTGGAAAGTTGATTTTTTTTAACCCAATTATGATTTTTCCATTTATTCCTATTAAATTTCATCTCATAGAATTAAGCTCAATTTCCTAAAACAGGGGTTGGCAAACTGTAGCCTGGACATTCAACCTAGCCTTATCTAACGGATTGGATTTGGTCTATAGTCCATGGTTTGCCAACCTTTGTTCTAGTCTGTTTAGATCTAATTCTGACTATCATTCAGTATTCTTCCAAAATTTTTGTCATCTGAAAATTTGATATCTGTGGTATATTTGCATTTATCTTCTCTGATTGACTTAAACAGAATGGAGCCAACCACAAAACCCTGGATCACTCCACTAGAGACACCATTCCAAGTCATCAAATTATAAATAGCTTTTTAAAAAAAGTCTGGCCATTCAACTAGTTTCAAATTCATTTTTTTAAATCTAGCCTGTATCTTTTTATCTTTTCAACTAGAATATGAGGGTATCTTTTATGAAATACTTCACTAAGATGTAGGTAAAATCTGTCTTCTGCATTCTCTTGATGAGTCTGTTCCATAACTGAAAAGAAAAAGATATAAGGTTAGTTTAACATGACATGTTCCTGATGAAGCCATCCTGTATTGTGATGATCACTTCTTCCTCTGAATATTCACTCACTCTCTCTTTTAATGTTTTTGAAATTGCCAAGAATTGAAGTCAAGTTTACTAGCATAGTGTGCAGATCCTAGTCTGTTTCCTTTTTTGAAAATTGAGAAAATATTTACTTTCCTCTAGTCCTTCAGTATTTCTCTTTTTTTTTCCCAGAAATTTGAGTTGTAATGTGAAGAGTTTTAGTTGGAATTTCCTGAATAAAAAGGCATATTTCCTGGCTGTGAGGACTGTTGAATAATATATTAGGTTCCTATGGGAGGCTATAGAATTCCCTCTGGCAATCTTTAATAATTGGATTGATTCTCCTCTGTCAATGATAATTTCATAGTATGATTCTGCTTAGTTATCCCTTGTGGTCCTTTCTTACCTTTAAATTCTATGAAGCATATACTTTTTTATTTTATATTATACTATTTTATAATTTTGCATTTATTTTTAACAAGATAATCTATAGTGAAAAATAATGAAATTAATAAATGAATTAATAAAATAGAAATAATCACATACCCAGTTTGATTGCTATTATCCATTAGCATCCACTTAAGTTTATGACATTCATATGGGTGGAGAATGGAAGTAGCTCCTTTTGCTAATTAAACTTTTTGTAAATCTTTATAAAGATGTTTAAGGGATAGCATTATCTATTTAATCTAACCACAAATTGCTTTTACTTTCCATTTTTGATCTCTTACTCTATGTTCTCTCCTTTCTAATTTCAATCCTTTTCTGACCACTAAGCTGACACATGTTGATGATTGGCTTATAGATACATATGTTTACACAAATTGCCATATATAGACTCTTGAATCAAAGAGGTTTTCTCAGAGATAACAGAATAACCCTGAAATTATGCCCTTTAATTGATCTTGCATGATCACATCCTTTTCATGCATTTGGAAAATCATGAATATAGAACTAGAAAGGACCTTGGAACTTTTTACTGCTATGACAGAAGCCTGTGGCCTAGAAGTTAAATGGTTTGCCAAAAGTCATAAAGATAATAAGTGTCAGAAATGGAATTTGAATCAGTCTTGCTTCCATACCAGCGTTTGGAACCATTATCCAGGTAAGCATCTCTTGTGAAGAAGGGGCTGGTCAACTCCACCAACTGCCAATGAGCTGTCACCCACAGTATAGGCAGGCCAACCTAGCAGGAACATCAAGGTGCCCTGAATTACCATGTACCAAGCAAGTCAAATCATCACTATCACTATAATTGCCCTGTCACTATTACTCAGGACTGGGAGCTTATTTGCTTTTGGAATAGCAATGCTACTAATCCAGTGCTTTCAGTCATCATCTTGAAGAGCAACTGAGGGCCATCTCTAGTCCTTTTGATCAATATATGGCCACTGGACCTCAGTTAAACCTAATTCACTTGCATGTCATGGCATTATCTCCCTGATGTCCCTTCAAGAACAAAGGACAAACAACAATCTCTGAAGAGCAACCCTATGGAGATGCAGCCTGGTGACTAACCCTGCAGTAACTATAACCATGCCTAACTGGAAACACATAAAAGGAAAGTTCTTGCCAATTTTTTCAAATGATACGATTGTATTAGTGAAAATGTCATTTAAAAAGAACATTACCATCTACTTTGTCATTGTGCTGTAAGAACCATTTTATCTTTCCAGGATATTTTTTGTCTGATCTGCAACTGAAACCTTGCATAAGTATTGTTTCCTCTAGGAGAATGTGAGATTCCTGAAAGAAAGTTCAGCCTAATTTTTCTATTTCTATCTCTAGCACAGTGCTTTGCAAGTGGTTAAGGGTATAATAAATACTTTTCCATTCATTCATTCGTTTATTCTTAACGTGGGGCTTTTAAATAAAATTGATAACTATTTTATTTGCTGTTTGGTTGTTTCGCTTGTATCTAACTATTTGTGTCTCCATTTGGGGTTTTCTTGGCAGATACAGTAGAGCAGTTTGCCATTTCTTTCTCTAGCTCATTTTACAGATGAGGAAACTGAGGCAAACAGAGTTAAGTGACTTGCTCACAGTCTTACAGCTAGTAAATATCTGAGGCCTCATTTGAACTCACAGGAAGATAAGTCTGTCTGACTCCAGGCCTGGCACTCTACCTACTATACTATTTCTTGCCTGATATGTAATAGCTTTCATTTCTTTTGTAATCCTGTATTTTACTTTATGCATTTAAAACATTTTACATATTTTAGAAACATTTGTTAAAATGCATTTTATGCATTTAAAAACATTATTCTGAAAAAAGGGGTAAGCTTTCCTCAGTTTCCAAAGGAGTCCATGACACAAAAAAGTTAAAAACACTGTTTTAGAGGCCCTGCTTCTCATCCTGTAACATACTACTGCTTTCATGCTATTGGTCACTTCATTTTGATGATCTTGATCACTTAACTTTCATGACAAGTGGAGATAATTTGGGAATCTACCTGTTTGGAAATCCTTGAAAGTATCACAGTTGTCAACTATCAGTGAGTCACCTTCTAGCAGCTGTTTGGTATGGGGGAGGGAATATCATAAGATCCTACTTTTTCTCCATCAGCTATGGAGAAAGCAACAGAGTTGGGTGTAATTATTGTACTTAGGATTTCATCAGGATATGGTAACTGATTCCAAAAGATGACTTACACTCAAAACAAAACAAAACAAATCTCTCTCCAAAAAACAAAACAAAAAAAAAATAACCCCACAAAACATGGCTGGATTCATTCCAAGGAGGAAATCTTTATTCACTCTCAGATTTGTCATAGACAATGGAATTCACAAGAGATGATCTTGTTGCTAACCTTTAGGGAATGTTAACTCTAAGAAGTCTTAAAACTCTTAAAAGGAGACAAATTTTTACACATAAGCTAATTAGACTAGCAAAAGGGGAAAAGGGGGAAAGGGGGAGATGTCCACAGATCTTCTGAGTTTCATGTTCTTTATTTTTGCTTTCCTTTACAGAAAGCAGAAATCCATCCACCCTGAACATCTTGCCATCTTCCCTGCATTTACTGGCTTTTCTTACCTGCAACAGTACCTATAAGACCAGACCTCCACAGACCATATATAAGGGAATTAGTACACTTGGCTTTGGAATTCCATCCTAAACCTGAGATATTCTGATTGGTGAGGGCAAACTCAACACTGCCCATCTGCCTGATGTCAATTTTTCCTCTGCCTCTTTCCAAGAACAGTAACCAAATTAATATTACTATTACTTCTGTTTTGAGCATGACAATTGATAACCTTAGGACACCACTTATCATTACTGTGACTTCCTAAACCTAAATTATCTTTCCCTCATTTTTCTTCCTCTCCTACCTATGATTTGGGTAGTATACATATTCTCACACAAGGTAGCTTCAGTCAACTTTAAGAAAGACAGCCAAATTCCAAGTAAGATTGTACATTTAATATACTTTGAAATTCTCAAAGTTCTATGAAAATGTCAACTATTATTATGATTATACTTGTTATTTATAATAATACATGTTTTTGTTAGGATTAATTTTTAAAAAGATTATACATTTAGACCTAGAGAAGATCTCTGGTTCCATCTAGTTCAACTTGTTTTATAAATGAGGAAACTAAAACAAAGAAATTAAGTTATATGCTTAAAGTAATATAGGTAATAATTGACATAGCCAAGAACCGAATGGAGGTCCTCCAATTCCAAATTCAGCTCTCTTTCTATTTATATTCTTAATTTATAAAAGTCATTTTTTTTCTTAGAATTGTGTGCTTGTACTTAGAAATTTTCTGAAAGTTCATATGCATTCTATTCTCATTAATTATCTGTCCCCTCTCTTAACTCAACAGAATTGTCTGTTCAGGAAGGTTCAGCCCACCAATATACTATTGACTATTGCTAAAAATATAAAGCAGCATGATGGAAATAATGCTGGACAAGTAACATTCTATCTCTTTAGGAAAAGGACCCTGAGATTTCTTGAGTATAGGGAACCCAGTGGATAAGGAACTGCCTTCTACCAATGGAAATCAGCATTTTTTTCTCTGCAACTTAGGATCTCAATTATTTGCTTATAACACTAGTAGATAAGTTAAATAACTTGCTTAGGGTCAAATCCAAGATGTGCCAGAAGCAGGATTTCAATCCATTTCTTCTTGATCTTAAGGTCAGCTCTCTATCCAAACTCTGGCTCCAACATTTAATAACTATTAGGATTACAAGGTGAGAATTCAGGTTGTCTGGGCAATTCTCTAGCTCAGAATTCATACCTTTAGTTCCGGCCTTTAGGGGGAGTTTACACCTTTGAACTTCTGAGGAGGAGGAGACAACCTGAGTTCTCACCTTGTAATCCTAACAAATAACTATATGACTAAGGGCAAAACCATATAACTTCTCTTTTTCTCTGCAAGAAAATCAAGACTTGGACTATATACTTTAAGTTTTTTATGAGGTAAAGGATCATTACCTAATAACACACTCATCTCCCATTCTATGAACTCCTCAATTACAAATACATCATTTCTATACATACCCAAACCCTCTTGTACTGATAACTTATTATGTGACTTTTCATGTGTTCCTTCACTTCTCTTAGACTGCATTTTCTCATCTGTAAAAAGAAAGGATTGATATGAACAGGATGATCTCCAAAGCCCCACTATTTCTAAGACTGTGTCCTGTATTTCAGAAGACAACTAAACCAAAATCAGCTTTTTACATTTTAGCAAATTCTGCAAAGATACTGGTTGTATATTACTAAAATCTCTTCACCTCTCTTAGATTGCATTTTTTTTCTTTGTAAAAAGAAGAGATTGAATTAAAAAAGGAGATTTCAAAAGGCTCCCTGATCTCTAGGATTCTGTTCTGTATTTTAGAAAATAACCAAGCCAAGTAAGCTTTTTAATTTTAGCAAATTCTGCAAGAATAATATATGAATTGTGCATTGTTAAGGTTCCACCATCCAAGTACCGGGAAGTGGTTCTCTAATGACTTGGGAAATATAAATCGTTCTTAGAAGATCTGAACCTTAAATCTATTGGAGTTTCTAGGACTTTACAACAATTTGGCCCAACTTTGGCAGACATGAGGGGTTGAGAGAAGTGGGCAGTTAAAATTTATAGTATCCCATTTGGTGGGAGAGCATTTGGCAGCTGTCAGAGATGGACTATTTTATCTAATTGCCAGTAGACTCTTTTAGATTCCTCTGTGTACAGGTAGACATAAGGATTGTAAATATAGCTTTCCATGCCAGGAAAGCATTTTAAAGTCCTGATGCTCTTAGCTGCAATATCTAAAAAGTGTGTGCTTTAGATTTCCCTAGTTAAGCAAATCAGAATTCCTTTGAAACTAGGTAGCTGGAGTCATAGGCTTATTATAAACTGAGACTTGTCAAGGAAAGAGAGATCATGATAAGGCACTGGAAGACCACAAATGATTATGACATTTTTGTCATTGTATCCTAAACATCTACCTTTGTTGATTAATTGAAATCATCTAAATAGATCTGAATTTGCAGGGAATAGAGTCAAATAGACTGAGATTTTTTTTTAATATTTTTTTTTCTTGCTATGAGCTGTAACTGGTTAATGTTATGTCTCCTTTGGTTTGTGTGGTTGTCTTTGTTAAAAAAAAATATATATATATATCTTTCTCTCTCTTCCCTCTATAGGCAAACTCTGGTTATCAGATAGTGCTTTTGAATTTAGTCCAGACCCGAAATAGCATTGTCAAATTAACATCAGAGTGTGTGACAAAAAGTCCATCACAGTCATACAGTGGAAAAGCTTTCACAACGCATTCTAAGATGCCTTGTTCAAGAAGAGGGGGTGGTTGGGAGCCATGGCTTCCATAAGCCGTCTGTTTCTACAGCAGTGCTGAAGTGGCAAAAACAAACAGGACTTTTTCAGAGCGCTAATTCCTTTCTTCTCTTTGTCTGATTCCTTGTCAGCACAGCTTTTCTTTGCTGTCTGCGAGGCTGCTGAGCATAATAAAGAATGAGAATGTCTACCAAGTGCATTTCAGGTTACGTAAAGTTGTATTTTTCCTTTCTATCCATTTTGGTGATATCCTGATTTAAGGACAATAAAAATTAATCATTAGTAATACCCTACTCATCTTGCTGAGTTCAAATCTGGCTTCAGTTACTTACCAGCTGTATGAACCATGGGGAAGTCCCTTAACCCTGTCTGCCTCAGTTCTTCAACTATAAAATGAGCTGGAAAAGGAAATGTCAAATCATTCCATTGTCTTTGCCAAGAAAGCCCCAAGTGGGGTCCTGAAGAGTTGATATGATTGAAATGATGAACAGCAACAATATTCATGGCAATTCAATTCAAGAAACATTTATGAAGCACCTTATGTTTTTATAGTACTTTAAAGTTTGCCATGCACTTTACATACAGTTTGCCATTTGATTCTTATAAATGTGAAGTAGATGCTAATATTATCATTCCCATTTTATAGATGAGGAAACTGAGGCTGAGGAAGATTATGTGATCTTTCTAAGCACATAGCTAGTAAGTATCTGAGGCAGGATTCAAAACCAGGTCTTCAGGCATCCAGCATTCCATCTGTTGTGCAATGGGCAGGTATAAAGACGGAGAACAAAAAGGATTACTTGCCTTGCCACCATTTTGAGGGAACTGGGGAATATAGCTTGTTCACAAGTAAGTATAATTCAAGAAAAACTGAGGGAGAATTGAGCATTAACCACTGAGAGAGTTAGGGAAACTTTCATGGAGCAAGTGGCACTTGATTTGGTCACTGAAGGAAGACAAAGGATTTGAAAGGAGAGGAGAAAGTGTAACATAGTGGAGAATAATGGCTCTTGTTGGTCTGTAAAACTGGAAGAAGTAGTATCAAGTTCTAATGGAACAGCCAATAATCCAGTTTGGACATTGTGGTTTTAGCAAAAGGCAAGAATATGAAATAAAATAGCAAAAGTAGATAAGATCCAGACTTTAGAGGCACTTAAATGACTGTTTTAATGTGGTTTGGATATTTACTTCTTTCCTTTTGAGTTTTGACTTTGATTAAAAGGACTAGAGAAGGTTCCTTCATTTCAGAATCAACATCTTCTGGGCCAAAGTGAGAAAATGCCAAGGTAAGCAGTGTATTTAGCTTTATTATGTGTTTTCCAACAAGTTAGCCCAACATCAACATCATACTTATTCATTTGTGAGGTCAAAGAATCTACTCTTTTCTATAATTTCTCTGTTGAAATTAGAAAAATAAATGGATATTTTTAGGATTTATTTTGTTTTTTTTGTTTTGATACTAAGAAGTTCTAATTTTCCTTTAGACTTGTCTTTTCCCTGCCATTTTTGTGTTTACCTTAAAAAAAAACCTGTAACCATAGGCAACACAAAAAATCATGAACTTTAAGAACTATACAATTGATCTGTTTGGGACTTAGACTTGATACTGACAATCTCAAGTTTCACAGACTCTGATATTTATACAAGCTTTCCATCCAAGTGTTTGTGTCTTAGGAATTAGAGTTTGGTTAACCACTAGTTCACTGGCTCAGTGTTCAGTGAGTGCTTTAATTTGAAAAGCAAAATTATTGAATACTGAGGATTGGAACAGGCCTCAGATGTTTAAGGGTTCATGTCCTAATTGCATGGTATGGGATATTCCATAGAAATGTAGGTTTATAACTTTAATCTCCTCTACACCCTCCTCACTGTTATTTTATAGATGAAGAAACAAAGAA
Source organism: Sminthopsis crassicaudata (assembly GCF_048593235.1). Lineage (NCBI taxonomy): Eukaryota > Metazoa > Chordata > Mammalia > Dasyuromorphia > Dasyuridae > Sminthopsis > Sminthopsis crassicaudata. The sequence continues at coordinate 120,432,489 of NC_133619.1, read as the reverse complement.
AATTTATATCTCTTGTCCAATGTCAAAGTCAAAGGGGTCAGACTGGTTTATGATAATTTTAACTAGTGCAACTGGTCATGCATTCTTGTAGAAAATAGAATTGCATTTTACTTCATATTAACTTATATCAGAAAGGGCTCAATGAAACATGATTCATCTTGATCCTGATTTTAGTAAATAGATATTGGGAAATTTTTTACGGATCATAGATTCCGAGTTCAAAGAGATCTTGGAACCATCTAGTTCGCCCCTTGCTAAATACTTCTTTTGACATCTTCAAGAAGTGATCTTTACTAAAAAAAATGTCTGATGATGGGAAACTTACTAGTTCTAGAAGTAGCTCAATTTAATTCGGGCTGGAACTTTTCAGAAATTTTTCTTTACAACAAATGAAACTTATTTCTCTTTAGTTTCCACCTATCATTTTTACCTCTACCCTCTGGGGACAAACAGAATAAATCTTTTCCTCATTTCCCCATGACAACCCTTAAAATATTTAAAGACAACTCTCATATCTTCCCTAAGTCTTACATTCTCCATGATAAATTCTTTCAAGTTCCTTTAGGTAATTCTAGTATGATGTGGTTTCTAGTCCTTTCTCCATGAATCAATTTTTAAGTGTTTTTTGCATGCCAGTCACTAAACTAGGAACTGAAATAAAGCATTTCTACTCCTCAAGATTGTATTCTATCAACATTTTTGTAAGTTCTCCTAAAACGTGGTGTCCAGAAGTGCACACATATAATGGATGACATCTGCCTTCTTACCTCTCTTTCCTCAGCCCAATCTGATTATTTTACTTAAACCTGGAACAATGAATAGTAGGATTTCTCTGGGCTACAGGGTCCCCTGTCAATAGTTCTTGGGTCTTCCTGCCCCATTCTGCCCACACATAGGACTCCAAGCTAGAGAAGAAAGCCTAGTCTCAAGCTCTTGACATAAAGACATTGATGATCTAATTCCAGCAATTGTAACTCACTTTGCATTTCTTCCATCTTTGCTGCAGTCCACAGTGATGTTCTTCTTTACAGCTCTGAAGGAAAGAATCTCCTTTTTTTTGCTATCAACATCGTACTTCCTCCAAAGCCAAATACCAGTGTTCTTATGGATTCTGCATAGACATGCAACTAGTAAGTGGCTAAAGAAGGATATTAATCCAGGTATCTCCTGACTCAAAATTTTAAAGTCTTTGAGGTAATTTGGTAGTAAAGGCTGTGCCTAAAAGAAGAAAAACCTGAGTCCAAATTCAGCCTCAGATACTTATTAGCTATGTGACTCTTAACCTATTTGCCTCAGTTTCCTTAACTGTGAAATGCTGTTTACAATAGTATCCACCTCCCAGGGATGTTGTGAGGAGAAAATGAAATATTAGCATACTGTCTGGCACATACTAGATTCTCAATAAATGCTGATTTCCTTCCTTCCTTTAAGAAAATATGCTAACTCAAAAGGGAAAAAAACACTAAGAAACTCAGAATAAACAATATCCACGAGGCAATATAAACTAACAGATATTTTGAGACTTGGATATAAGATAAACCCAGGAACTGAAATACTCGTTTGTTAATATGAGAGAACCGTTTTGATAGAATATTTATTTTTAAAATATTCTCTGTGGGAAGGAATTGCATACACCTGTTCTTAAGGATTTTAGTGATATGTGTTATTACTTCAGTTATTCAGGGAGTGTGAGTATCCATTCACATGAATATACTGGATTGGAAAGGTTGAGAATAATGAAAGAAAGATGCAAGGCAGGAATATTGTCAATTTGGGTATATACCAATCAATAGTAGGGAAATCTGAGAATATTTATTCCCTTTCTTTTGATGTCTTGTCACCATGAGCATTGCTGATTATGTCTATGCTGCAGCATTCCAATTGATATTATCACAAAAACACAGGTATGCCTTTCTAAGTTGTATATCAGACCTTATTTGTGTGAGAACATCTTGTTACTCTCATTAATGAACTCCCATAAATTTACCACTGGGGGTCCACCCATTTTGCTAAGGTCTTTCCTCTCATTCCTTTGATGTTGTAAGAATGCCAGTGGAACATATGGGCTGTTGGTCAATTGTTAATTATTCATGCTACATGACCAGCCCATCTTTTAATTATTGATCTCTTTGATAAGATCTTTATAACTACCAAGTCTTATTCTAAAGTCTAAGAGGTGACTAGGGGTTCTTGAAGGCAAACTCCAGTAGTCATGCATATCATCACTTTCTTTTCAGCTTACAGAGTTACCTGAGCATCTGAGAGGCTAAGTGCATTATATGGGTGACTACACAAGGGAATAACCTGTGTTTTGATCAAAATGTTTGAATACATTTTGAATTCATAGTCAATGTGTTGACTATATGTAATGAAATGTAAAGAAATATAATGAAGCAAAATTATTTTTGAACCATGCTTCCTAACTTGCTTTATACCTTATAAGGATAAGGATGGATATATAAAGATGGATTATTGATTGCTTAAAAAGCAGCATTTTTCTTTTTAAATTGAATACTTGCTAACACTCAATGTAGCGATGCAGACACATATAATACCTTGCACATAGTAGGTACAACACAAATATTTGTCGCTTGTTTATATTTCCTCTTCACACTTAAGAATGTGATGCATGGCATGTAATAAATACTAAACTTCTAGTTTTGGAATTACTTCTTGGGATGGAAGTAATAAATTAGCAAAATATCAGAGAGAGAAAAGTCAATTATTTATCCAAATAGAAACAAACAAAGCCTGAAGCCATGTTCTTGGGTCCTTTGAACACAGCCCTTTAGTACTAAGCTAGATCCCTGTGGCATATTTTTATGATGTTCTTCAAAGGCACAATGCTTAATCAAAGATGGGGAATTAAGACTCAAGCAATTCTTTAGGGGCATTCGATTTTAATGCAACTCAGGCAATTTGGATTTCCAGTTAATGTACAGGCTGCCTTGTGGAGTGAATGTGAGTCTGGGAGTTGGAAAGAGAAAAATCAAGCCTTGAGTCCCAATGCTCTGTGTGAAGGATAAAGAGCTTCAGACCAAGGACTTTGGCCCCACTGGCCCTTGGTCATCTTCCCAGAACACTAGCTCATCTATACCGAATTGGTTTAGAAGAGCTTGTTGTTAGCCTCAGGGTTCTTTCACCTTGCAGTTTTTATTGAAATTTCCCTGAAAACAACCCACAGAGCTCATGGACTTTTCTGGCCCTTGAACTGACCTGATTCCCTTAATTAAGAAATCTGTTGCACCTGACTTCTTTACTACAGCTTCTATCTTAAATGATCTTTCTCAGAACCTGATTTCCCACCTGCTTCCCTTTAACCTATCTTCTAAAAGAATATGTTTTCTAAGGTTTATTTACAAGGAAAAAGAGAATGAATAATTTAACAAATAATATATTCACCATATAGGTAGTGAAGAAAATAAAATATATCAACTGGCCCTAATTTAGAAATTATCTTGTTCTTCAGGCTTAGCCTAGCCTTTCTGTTTCTCCTTCAGTCCAGGAGTGGAATGCAATGGTATACAGAGCCTCCTTACCTGTCATAGACAAGAATGATGTTTTTTTCTTTCAGAATATATTCAACCTGAATTTGGGATACACTTACCTGGGCTTTCTGAAAAAAAGTTTATTGGCTCATTATTTATAATACCAGGTTCATTCTCAACCAATTAGGAAATCACTTAATGGTATGGCAGATTTGGGGTTGCTCCTATTTCCACTTTTGGAAGAATAGGAACACAATTGTTGTCATTCATATCATTGAGAACAAATTTTCTCAGCAGCTCTCTCTGTTGAGATAGCACCTGATAAGAAGAGTGGTTGATAATATTAGTATTTTGGCTGAAGTGTTATTTAAGGGCAGGATATAGGAATAGGTCTGAAAAGAAAGTCTGATGGAGACACCAGTTGAGTCCAATGACCAATAAAAGCCAAAAGATGTTGTTTGGTGGGGATACCAATGATGGTGTTTTACTTTGGCTTATCTTGGATTTTCTTTCTTTGCATTATCATTAGATGTGTGAATATTTGTAGGTGTTTGTGTCAGTGTGAGTTTACATTTCATGTTGCAATACCCAGGAAGGTTTGGGAAGGAAGTGAGGAAGAAACTGTGAAATCAGATTTTATGAGTTTATTTTCTTTTCCTATCCCTGGAATTTGTCTATTATTGAAAGTACTGGGTCTTTGTAATTAGCCCAGTTAATGCTACTAATTCCTTAACTAGGCATCAGATCATATCACTTTCCTACTAAGGGACATGGAAATACATTCAAACCTGAAAACAAAAGTTATATTTTCTATATAACTATTCAAAAACCAGGTCATTTTATTGCTCCCACGTCTGGTACAAGTTTACATCCTTCTGAACTTTCTTCCTATAAATGCTCCTCTGGTAGTTATAGATAGAGGAAGATTCTGACAGAAGGGAAACTATGGAGAAAATGTGAGGGAGTTGTGTAATATGTAGCTAGTGTAATAATTGGAAAAGGATCAAGTACCGAGGAAGGGAAAATAGGGCATTTATGTAGGTTTATCCTATCTGCTAGACAAGAGTGAAAATCTTGGTCAGTTTTGAGCACTATGGAGACTGGAATATAAGGTCTACATTCACTAGTATAAAGGAGAAAAAATGGAAAAGCAATAGCATCACAGGTATCTGTGACCAAGAGATCACATAAAGAGAAGCAGGAAGAGAACCTAGGAGGAGAAGAAAAGTATCAACCTCAGAAGTA